>NW_027169602.1:0-207500 GCF_036898095.1 Palaemon carinicauda | reverse complement strand
CCTTATTTCCTTTCCTCACTGGGCTATTTTTCCCTATTGGAGCCCTTGGGCTTATAGCATCTTGCTTTTCCAACTAGGGTTGTAGTTTGGCTAGTAATAATAATAATAATAATAATAATAATGTGGCCATTATCCTGAATGCTGTTGCTTTATTACCTTAGATTACCTTAAAACTGTTTCCAATTTCCTTAGATTTTAATTTATAGTAAAACTAAAAATACCTTAGAATTACCTTGAAACCATGAAAATTACCTCAAGCTAAGGTAATAACCATAAAAGTTTAAACCCTGCTCCGGAGTACCAGAGTTGATGGATATGTTGTATCACTGTCTCAGGCTAGAACTATACTAAATTTTTTTTAATGAGGCGCATTTACACCGACTCTCAGCGGTGCCCTTTTAGCTCGGAAAAGTTTCCTGCTCTCTGATTGGTTAGAATTATCTTGCCCGACCAATCAGCTTGCAGGAAACTTTTCCGAGGTAGAAGGAAACCCCTGCGAGTCGGTGCAAATCTGCCTCACTAAAAAGAATTGACTATAGGGAGGGCTTTTCAATGGTTGCTGTAACTCAAGTGGGTAATGATAAGGAGTTTAAGAGATGTTAGCTGTTTAACAGTTTATTAGTAATAATAATAATAATAATAATAATAATAATAATAATAATAATAATAATAATAATAATAATAATAATAATAATTTTAATAATAATAATAATGATAATAATATTGACAATTTTAATAATAATAATAATAATAATGATAATAATAATGATAATAATAATAATAGTAATAATAATAATAATGATAATAATAGTAATAATTTTATTAATGATAATAATTATAATAACAATAATAATAATAATAATAATAATAATTTTATTAATAATAATAATAATAATAATAATAATAATAATAATAATAATAATAATAATAATAATAATACTTTGGGGTAACTATCCAATTACAAAACTGTTACAAGGATAAAGTACCAATTACATCTTAAAGTACATTTTGGTGGGAAATGTATGTGTATCATGTTTCCTTCCTTTTTACAAAAAGGTAAAGAAGATAACCTGTAAACCCCCCCCCCCAAACTCCCATCCTTACCTCACATGGAAAGTAAGTTTGAGAACCCCTGTGGGCACGACATGAATTCCGAACCAACAACCCCGGGGTCTGCAGTCGAATCGTTTGAGCCCCAGATTTTTTTTTTTTTTTTTTTTTTTTGAGGAGGCTCACTTGAGGTCCATCCATATTTCAAGATTTTTATCATCGTTGTTTTTCTTTGCTGTTGCGCTTGTGTACCTAATCATTTACTTCTTTTTTTTTGTACTGTTCTGCTTTCCCTGTTTGAGACTTCTTATTTTTAATATTCCCTTTTTTACAATAAGGGTAGTGCCATAGCCTCTGTACTATGGTCTTCCACTGTCTTAGGTTAAAGTTCTCTTGCTTGAGGGTACACTCGGGCACTCTATTCTATCTTATTTCTCTTCCTCTTGTTTTGTAAAAGTTTATGTAGTTTATATAGGAGATATTTAATTTAATGTTGTTACTCTTTTTAAAATATTTTATTTTTCCTTTTTTCCTTTCCTCACTGTGCTATTTTCCCTGTTGGCCCCTGGGCTTATAGCATCCGGCTTTTCCAACTAGGGTTGTAGCTTAGCAAGTAATAATAATAATAATAATAATAATAATAATAATAATAATAGGGTTGCATCTTAGATGATAATAATGATCATATGAGTGTATGTTTCCTTAACTGAAGTTGCTCCAAGTGTACAGCCTCTGTGTACTAGCAGACAATGTCGCCTGAAAATACATGCTAGAAGTATCCCACTATTTTATGATTTGTCTTTGCTATGCGGTCTATCTTATCAATCCATGTTTTTCCAACAGTTATATAAGCGGATGAGCAACCTGGTGGAGTAACAAGAACTTTGTATGTGGAGGAAATCCCCCCCCCCCATAAATATCGAAGAAGTCACTGGAAGCAGGGGGACAGATTGGGTTTAAGGCGATAGACAAGATGTCTCTTCGGGTCTACACCTGATGCCTGGCTGATTATTATTATTATTATTATTATTACTTGCTAAGCCACAACCCTAGTTGGAAAAGTAGGATGCTGTAAGCCCAGGGCTTCAACAAGGAAAATAGCTCAGTGAGGAAAGGAAACAAGGAAAAATAAAATATTTCAAGAAGAGCAATAATATTAAAATGAATATCACTTTATAAACTATAAAAACTTTAACAAAACAAGAGGAAGAGAAATACGACATAAGATAGAACAGCGTGCCCGAGTGTACCCTCAAGCAAGGAATCAGTATGGACCGGCAGGGGTCACTTGCCTTAGTTAGACAGGCACTGCGCATCACAAGGAACTGGCTATCCTTTGATGAATCTAGCCAATGAATCCTCTTAGCCGAGGCCCTTTGCGTCAACAGGCGTAGAAGAAGATGATGATGATAAGGTATTTTATTATTTGAATGATTATTATTACTAGCCAAGCTACAACCCTAATTTGTAAAAGGAGATTACTTGAAACCCAAGGGCTCCAAGAAGGAAAACAGTCCAGTGAGTGAAGGAAATAAGGGAATAGCAAATATGGAATAAACTATATATGATGAAATAAAAACTGTAAAATATTTTAAGATTAGGTAACAACGTTAGAACAGACCTGCCATATATAAATTATAGAACGAGAGGTATGTCAGACAGGGCAGCTGATTGGGACTACTGTTTACCCCAACGTCAAAGCAAAATCCTTCAAAAAGAAGGCAACCGTGCAGCGAGTCCTCGAAATAACTAAGACAACAGTGGATATAGTGTCAGCGAAATATAATGCTATTATACACATGATTTACTATTTCCTCTGCACACTTCATTCTTGATCAGTTCCGTCCGGTCTTGATTTATACGACGAATATCAGCTGATAGGTGTTCCTCGTTTTCTTTAATATCGTTCCCCGTTTTCTGTGTGATTCCTATTGTTGTTTTAAACGTTTAGTTGATGAGATGTTCGTCTATAAAACTGCTTTAGACATTTATTATTATTATTATTATTATTATTGCTTGCTAAGCTACAACCCTAGTTGGAAAAGCAAGATGCTATAAGCCCGAGGGCTCCAACATGGAAAATAGCCCAGCGAGGAAAGGAAATAAGGAATAAAATAAATTACGAGAGAAGTATTGAACAATTAAATAAAATATCTTAAGAACAGCAACAACATTAAAATAAATATTTTATATATAAATCTATGCAAAATTGAAAAACAAGAGGAAGAGAAATGAGATAGAATAGCGTGCCCAAGTGTACCCTCAAGCAAGAGAACTCTACCCCGAGATAGTGGAAGACCATGGCACATAGACTAAGGTAAGATTTCTTCACTGTCCCATCTTACTTCAATTAGTACATCTTAATGTGAAATGTAACAGAAAATTTTCTTATATACTATTAATAAAATTTAAAATTATACTTGCAAATGGTATTTATTTTTAGAATTTTCGAAAATTCAAGTTTTAGCTATTTTTCCCCTTTAGGACTGTACACATGTTGGTAGTTCAAAAAGCTGTTTCTCATATAGCCTTTTTTTACAATTTTACCGTCTTATTTATACCTGCTTCACTTTTCCTTATTTCTTACACAACTATTATTATTATTATTATTATTATTATTATTATTATTATTATTATTATTCGTATTATTATTATTATTATTATTATTATTATTATTATTATTATTATTAGCCAAACTATAACCCTAGTTGAAAAAGCAAGATGCTATAATCCCAAGGGCTCCAACGGGGAAAAATAGCCCAGTGAGGAAAGGAAATAAGGAAATAAATAAATGATGAGAATAAATTAACAATATATCATTCTAAATACAGTAACAGGGAAAAATAGCCCAGTGAGGAAAGGAAATAAGGAAATAAATAGATGATGAGAATAAATTAACAATATATCATTCTAAATACAGTAACAGGAAAAATAGTCCAGTGAGGAAAGGAAATAAGGAAATAAATAAATGATGAGAATAAATTAACAATATATCATTCTGAATACAGTAACAGCGTCAAAACAGATATGTCCTATATAAACTATTAACAACGTCAAAACAGATATGTCCTATATAAACTATTAACAACGTCAAAACAGATATGTCCTATATAAACTATTAACAACGTCAAAACAGATATGTCATATAAACTATAAAAAGATATGTTTTCAACAGTGTTTATTTCTGGCTATCCTTATTCTTATCTTTTCTAGCCAAAATGTAATTTATATAATCTATTATTACTCTATTTTCGGTAATTATACTTTTCTAAATGTAATTTATTTGGTCAGATTAATGATAAGTTATCTATATATGTACTCCTGTTTTTACTGGTTTCAATAGACTATTTATTGGAAAAATAATTATTAAGTTAAAAAGTCCTTTTCAATTTCGTTTCTCATTTGTATCTCATGTTGGAGTTTGTTATTTTGTATCATGTTGGAGTTTGTTATTTTTTATGTTTGTTATTTTGTATCTCATGTTGGAGTTTGTTGTTTTGTATCTCATGTTGGAGTTAGTTGTTTAGTATCTCATGTTGGAGTTTGTTATTTTGTATCTCATTTTGGAGTTTGTTATTTTGTATGTTTGTTATTTTGTATCTCATGTTGGAGTTTGTTGTTTTGTATCTCATGTTGGAGTTAGTTGTTTAGTATCTCATGTTGGAGTTTGTTATTTTGTATGTTTGTTATTTTGTATCTCATGTTGGAGTTTGTTGTTTTGTATCTCATGTTGGAGTTAGTTGTTTAGTATCTCATGTTGGAGTTTGTTATTTTGTATCTCATTTTGGAGTTTGTTATTTTATATGTTTGTTATTTTGTATCTCATGTTGGAGTTTGTTATTTTGTATCTCATGTAGAAGTTTGTTATTTTGTATCTCATGTTGGAGTGTGTTATTTTGTATCTCATGTTGGAGTTTGTTATTTTGTATCTCATGTTATAGTTTGTTATTTTGTATGTTTGTTATTTTGTATGTTTGTTATTTTGTATCTCATGTTGGAGTTTGTTATTTTCTATCTCATGTTTGAGTTTGTTGTTTAGTATCTCATGTTGAGTTGGGTTCGGATTTGTAAAAAAAAAAAAAAAAAAAAAAAAAAAAAAAAAAAAAAAAAAAAAACTGGTAATTTTTTTTTCAAAAGTGGCAGATGGAAACACAACCAAGACATAAATCATATATTGCCCAACGCTGAAATCCAGTTTCAAGTTAAGATTTTTTGGATTAATATTCGATATCCACCTCGATTGGAAAGCACATACTGTATATCTTATATCAAATCTAAATTTAATAATGCTCTCAATTTAATTATGAAACTCTTTAGCTATGGTAAACAGCTCTTCTAAGAGAAGTTCATTCCAAAATCAAACCATTGTTCTCTAGTCTTGGGTAGTGCTGTAGCCTCTGTACTATGGTCTTCCACTATCTTGTAATAGAGTTCTATTGCTTGAGGGTACACTCGGGCACACTATTCTATCTTATTTATCTTCCTCTTGTTTTGTTAAAGTTTTTATTGTTTATATAGGAGAGATCTATTTTAATGTTACTGTTCTTAAAATATTTTATTTTAATTTTTCATTCTTCTCTTGTAGTTTATTTTCTTATTTCCTTCGTTTTCTTTCCTCAATGGGCTACTTTTCCCTGTTGGAGCCCTTAGGCTTGTAGCATCCTGTTTTTCCAACTAGGGTTGTAGCTTACCTACCAATAATTGTAGAGACATCAAAAGCAAAAACAAAAACAAAATCAAAAAAAGATTTACAAGGTTCGGAGGGACACCGTACACCAATGAAATGGGAAAAATTATATGTGAGATTAGCAACCAATTGAAACTAATCTTTGACAGCATCAAATTCTTACATTTTATCCCAAACGATGAAGATACATTTTGGCTTTTCCCAGGGTACATAAAAGATAAGAATAGAGATAATGTGAAGAGTCTTGGTTCCTTTGTATAGATTCAAGTAGTACCCCCATCATAAGATAAAGGAGATTATGGCTTATCTAAAGAAAAAAAAGAGCGAATTGCGTAATAATAAACCTAAGTTATAATTTTATTACAGCTGTTACCAAGTTGTGGAATGATCTTCCTAATCGGGTAGTTGAATCAGTAGAACTTCAAAAGTTCAAAGTTGGAGCAAATGTTTTCATGTTGACTAGGCTGACATGAGTCTTTATATAGTTTATATATGACATATCTGTGTTTGACATTGTTAATAGTATATAATCTATCTGTTTTAACGTTGTTACTGTTTTAAAATGATTTATTGTTAACTTGTTCTCATCATTTATTTATTTCCTTTCCTCACTGGGCTATTTTTCCCTATTGGAGCCCTTGAGCTTATAGCATCTTGCTTTTCCAACTAGGGCTGTAGCTTGGCTAGTAATAATAATAATATGCTTCTTAAAAATTTAGCATAGGAACAGGCTATCTGGCACCTTTTAGCCTCTTGTCTCCTTATCAACTGAAACTGGGCATTTTAGCCATTTCGAGATATGTTAGACAAGATGTTGATTGGCCATGATTATAATTTTGAACAAATTTCTTTACAGACTTTCACAATTTGTGTACCACTACCAAGTTACAAACATTACAGGTAAATTACATTAAATTATTGGCTACAATAGATAAGAAAATAATAAGTTAGGCTACTATTTCTTTAAACAGAATTAATGGAAGATTTTTTCATCTTTGTTAAAACAACGGAGTTTTAATGGTTGATCAAGATTGCTTTCAAAATTCTGAGAAATATCAAAACCTCTTACGTAGCTGACAGAGATTTTCGTAGAGATGCACAAGAAAGATTATTATTATTATTATTATTATTATTATTATTATTGTTGTTGTTGTTGTTGTTGTTGTTGTTGTTGTTGTTGTTGTTATTTGAAAAACAAAGTGACACTTGTCTCAGCAATGCTTAACTGATTTTCCTTTTTTATAATTCAATCAAGTCATATTTGATGGTGATTTTACCACTAATTACACATTTTAGTATTATTATTTGTACGAACTAATTAGTAAAAGTTAATTAATCTGATTTTTCATTCAATTATAATTAACTTCAGAAGATTCGATTTGACCAATGGTCTAAGATGATATGAAATAGAAGACGACTATAGGATTCGTTCACTAACTTATATATGGAAGCGGAAAACAGTTTGGTGTATGGAACTGTTTCAGTTAAAGCTGTCGTAGGCTATTTAATTTTTTAATATATCTTCAGGAAGATAACAGAGGTTTATATTAAATTTATATAAATGAATATTTTATTTAAAAGCTCTTTTAATTTATATATTAATACTATATACAACGCTCCCTAGAATCTGCCATAAGTACATCTTCATGAACGCTCCCCGTCAGCTCAGTGTCATTTCTGTGAAGCTGTTTCAAGTAAACAGCTGATTTGTAAGTGTAGTGGAATTACGTTAGCATTTAAATGTATTTTTTAAGAATTAATAACCATTTATGTTAGCATTGGTGATTGATGGACACCTAATGTCTGGCATTACCTTATATTGTTATAAGCTAAAGGAAAATAGCGAAGCCTATCAGAGATTTATGTATGTATTGCTTTTTATAGATTTAATTACCGGGATTGGAGTATTTTGGAATAATTTCTTGTATTTTTTTACATTATTTAGATAATACTGTGAATTTCTGTCAATAGAATAGTGAATATTTGAGTTCTTTATTATAAACTGTAAAATCTCGAACCGTATTATGTTATCCCATTTTATCAGTTGTATATTTGTTCTTTTTCTCAACCCCCATTAACTACTACAGTATGTAGTTTTGTATATATGTACTTCTGTATGTAGAATGCAGAGTGACACGCTATTTCATCCAATGGGTAGTTTGTAGAATAGCGGGCGTACCCTCTAACTATTCCGAGTAGAGGTAACGAGGCAATTACCGTAATTACATACCTAATTACGTAAGCTTAGGGGTTGATACCTAATTTAAAACACATCTTATTTGATTTTGTGACATGTTGAAATAATTGTTTTCCGTGCGCAAGCCAACCGATGTCTGCCGATCTACAAACCTTCCATTAGGATGGATTCGCACCCGTTGACTTTAAGCCGTCCGCCGACCATTTCTTTATATATAAAAGAGATATTTTGGAGCCTTTGTATATCAGCGGCCAGTTCCTCATGCGTTCATCAAAAATGGACATCAACTAACCTAAATTTTCCCCCCTAACCTAACCTACAAGCCATGTCCTTACCTACTTACCTAACGGGTTGGCTAACGCCCCCCTGCGACCCCCTTACACTGCCATATATAAGGTTAGACATAATAATACATACAGGTGGCCGCTATCCTACATACACCCCACATCGCTTTGATTTTATAACTTTGTATTAAACTACTTATTTTCCATGCGCAAGCCAATCGATGTCTGCCAATCTACAAACCTTTCCTAAGGCTGCATTCACACCCGTTGGCTTTAAGCCGTCCGCCGACCATTTCTATATATATATATATATATATATATATATATATATATATATATATATATATATATATATATATATATATATATATATATATATATATATATATATATATATACACACACACACCTATATATACTGTGTATATATATATATATATATATATATATATATATATATATATATATATATATATATGTGTGTGTGTGTGTAGAGAGAGAGAGAGAGAGAGAGAGAGAGAGAGAGAGATCTTTATTTACTGTATATTCAAAATTAATGTTACATCATGTAAACAATTCGTATCCTTTAAATCATTTATGATATTATTGAGGTTTTGAAAGTAAATGGTACCGCCCATTTTATCAATGCGGAAAGGACGGCAGATGGTTTTGTCGTCACCGTTCGTATAAAGGGTCTCTCTGGAATACAAAGTTGTGTCATGGGCAGCAGATGGTGAAAAATCGTTATGTTTAAAAGCAGTTACCTGACTGATTATTTATTAATTGAATTTTACATCGTAAATTTATTAGATTCTTAAGATTATTTCTATTACGACATCTGACATTAATGCTCTGCATAGCCTATTATGTACTGTATCGTGCTTTGGAAATGCACTCTCACCTGAATGATTATTTATTGATTGAATTTTACATCATAAGTTCATTAACCCTTTTACCCCCAAGCTATTTGGAACTCTCCAACCCTTAACCCCCTGGGGTTTTCTTTTTCAAGCACTTTTTGTTATATATATATTTTTTTTTAGATTGCTCTAACAGCCTTAATTTTCATCATAGAGAGGTCAGGTTGGTCTCATTCTTTTGGAAAATGCCTGAAGTTTCTCATATAGTTATCAAAAATATGATAAAAATGTAAATAACAGTTTTTTGCAAGGACGTACCGGTACGTCCATGGGGGTAAAGGGATGAGTTTTGTGAAACGTACCAGTACGTCCATTGGGGGTAAAAGGGTTAGATTCTTATGATTATTTCCATTATGACATCTGCCATGAATGCTCTACATAGCCTATCATGTACTGTATCGTGTTTTGGAAATGCTGTGTGAATGAAATGTGGGTTGCTGTATTGTCATACCCTTCTCGGCCCCTTAGTAAGGGTACAGCATTCGAAATCAGCTTAGGTTAAGTGCCTTAGGCTGGGACATATCCTATTTATTTCAATACAGCTAAAACACAACAATGGATGTAGTCAACTGTGGAATAAAAACCGTTGTTATTACAATTTCATTTAACATGAGATTTTTTTTTCTAACTCGTTATAATATCTTCTTGAGGTAATTGATACGAAAACCTTACTCAAATCTGTTGGAAATTAATGATTAGAGAGATATTTACCAGTGAATTATTTTATTCTTACAGCTTTTTTTAGGCTCAAGGACGTGTTGATACGCAAGGGTTGCTCCCGACGGGATTGTTTTTTTTCCAATGCACTCTAGGTAAAAATGCTCGATCGTCTTAATGCGACAGCAATATATTTGTATTTACAGTATTTATATTTTTGATATCTGCTGTTCATCTGTAAGTTATAAATAATGGGGAAACACATTTATATATTAAAAAGATTACACATTTTATCTTTTTAAAATTTCAACCAGTCATATCAAAGGTGATACATCTCTACTTTAGGCTCTAGAGCCTTTAAATATGCGGCCCCGAGACTATATAATAAGCCCCCACGAAACATTTGAATGATTGAAATCATTAAGTCTTTCAAGAGGAAACTGAAGACTTTCTTATTTAAAAAATCAGTGACGATTTAACAGTAAATGAACAATACGTGATCTGAAACGATAAATACTCTGAACGAAAAAGGTAAAACGACAGCGGAGGTCCTGTTGAGAGTAGGGTTCTACTGCTGTATGGGACCTGAAAAGCAGCCATCAAAGTAAAGTAAGGAAGTAAAGATACTATGCTCTAGTCCTTACAGGGATAAACAACAGAAAAGATTTCTTAAGAATATTTTGAATTCAAAGAGATTGGGAAATAGCCCTCAGAGCCTTCCAGCATTAGGCCTCAGTACAGATCCTCAATTTATAATCATAAATCCAACTGAAAATATGAAAGATAAGATTGAGAAATACTGTAAAAGAACAATATATTATTTAATGCAGTAAGCAAAACAACATTTGTAATAACTTGATATCTATTTCATAGGAGATCTGACTATTTGTTGACTTGTGTAGCTGAAAATCATAGGCATTGAATTCAGGTTAGGCCTATCTCAGGCCAAAATTTAACCAAATTCGACTTGCAAACAGCTTCTTGGAGCCTATTAAGTTTGTAATTTGTGGACCTGTTTTAAACCCAAACAAAATGGAAGAGGCGAGGAGTGTTACGGCTCCATGGAAGTATGAGAACGTGACCTGAATGTCTGTGACGTCAATATACTGGCTAAAAAAATTAGCATACAGTACATATTGCAAGATGAAAATATACGTACTTGATTTTTAGTAGCTGTTAGCCATTTTTTGACAATTGTTTGGTCCCCTTATGAAACCATATCATGATTTAATCCCTGTCAAGGATATATCAGAAACTGGATCCTCTTTGAGGCTTGGAGGAGTTGAGACTTCTATTATGCTCTTTCTAGGATTCTTGTTGTGAATGTTGGATATGAGGTCGATTTTAGAAGTGGGTCCTCTGCGAAAGATTTGAACGGGTATTGATTAATTTAGAAAATTTCCTTGAGTCCCAAATCTTTTAATATTCTAATTGTGTACCTAAATAGTTATATCAGCATCATTGTATTCATTGGAAAGTACAGTAGTATGGCCTTGCAGCATGTATCTGAAGGGATAAACAATATATCCTTCTTTTAGATTAAATCTTTAGGAGGATTATACAGAAGTCATCGATAACCATAGATTTTTTAACTCCTAGGATATTTTGGTAATTATAAGCCAGAATAAGAAAAATTGCTTTGAATTAGTGTATATTGTAAGGTTTGTTATGGCTGCTACAAAATAAACAAATTAATAGGATGTTCTTTATTGAAAATGTATTGGAAGCAAACATCGTTATAATTGAACAGATAAATAGAAGACTGAATTACACACCTTTTCAAATTAATCTTTTGATTAACAGGTACAAAGAGTATTATGTTGAAAGAAAGTTATTATTTACATTCCATGAAAATTAAGATGCTTTTCAGCATATATAAGAGTAATACTGCCATCATGCTAAGGATCTAAATATTATTTTACTCATTACAGTTTCATTTCAGTGCTATAAGCTTACAGAAGTCTCTCTCTACAGGCTTCCTGTGTCCAGCATGGTCTACCGTGTACCCTTCTTCTGAGACCTGAACATCTTTTCCCAATTAATTAAACTTACACGGTTCATTGTTTCATCGCGAACTCTCGGCTACTCAACATGTCAAGCGAAGATTTAACTAGCGTGTTGCTAGAAACCCCTTCAACGTCGTTTTTACCTCATAGGTGAGTGTTCCATTTAGTTATTTCCACCAACAGAGTTGGAAGGAGGTTATGTTTTTCCCCCTGTTTGTGTGTCTGTTTGTTTATGAACAGCTTCCTAGCCACAATTTCAATCCTTGAGTAATGAAACTTGCAGGGATTAACTCTTATGTAAAAGGCTGGAAATGATTAAATTATTGAAGGTCACGGTCACGGTCAAGCAAAATGTCCAAATCGCGTAATCAGCCATAAATTTGGACATCGTTGTCACAGAGACTTTAAACTTGTTTCATATTTGAATGTATGAAATTCCACGCCAATTAATACATGTTAAGGTCAAAGGTCAAGGTTGATCAAGAGGTCAAGAAATAAGCTGCTGCGGCAGAGGTCTACACTCTACTGAGTGCCCCTTTAGTTGTTAGTTTCATTGTAAAAGTAATTAATGTTATCATCATGGCCTCCATTGCTGTTCAATACGAGGGTCTCTATAGAATTAGAGCCCTCATGTCTATTCTGTACCTTCACTAACACAATTATCTACTCATTGTCACGTATTCAAATAGAACTTTAGTAGTTTCCCCTATGTCATAATTTCTCGCTTTTCTTCAATCTCCCTTCAATATTTTTCTTAAAGCTTTATTATTTCAGTTAGTCTTATCCAATATTTAATGCCCTATACACTTTGAAAGTGCAACTTTGGTTGACAAAATAAAGAATTATAGGATAGTTTGGCAATTTATATTAATAACCATCCCGTATTTCAATAACAACTATGATCATTCTGAGCTACTATTCTCTTTTCTCTTTTGGTTAGACTATACATTAGGCAGTGAATACTTTTACTTATTCTAATAATCTTTTGTTCCGACATGAATAGAAAACCTCGTTCCTTACAAAGAAGAGAACAGTGCAAGCGGAACACAGCTGTAAAGCTTTTAACGAGGTGTTGACAACCGGTTGTTACCAGTGGGTGCGTGCTTGAGGATGCACGACCTGGATTTGTTGTGGAGTGGTAGGCCGCTGTTGTGGCATGTTAAGGTAAAAAAATTGAGACGGATCCTCACCAGCTTTCCCCTACGTGCAGAGGACACTCCTGCATGCAGGCTGCTCTATAGGACGAGTGTTGGGAGTGGTAAGGTAGGAGGAGGAAGTAAACTAAAAAGGATTCTTTGCCTTCGGGGTCTTCCTCTAAGTTTTAGAAATCGCGACTTCTTCCTCTCTCTCCCGGTATCTATCGTCACCTCTGCCTCTTCTTGGGGAAGGAATCTCTTCCCATCTCCCTTAGTGAGGCGGCAAAACCTTTCTGCCTTTGCATCTCTTGTGCCCATCCTTGGGACTTTTGGGTACCCTGATAATGGACAGGCTACTGGAGGTGTTGGTTTGTGGGGCTCAGCAGGAGAGGTGTTCCTGCTCCTGCCGGGGTTGGCTTCAGCACTTCGCCTTTGAGAGTCGACAGGAGGGAGTTCCTCCTGCTCGGTCTCCTCCCCCCCCCCAGACCTTCGTCGTTTGCAGCAGGTCCTCTCCCATTCGAGGATCTGTGAGGAGGCGAGCGCTATCCCTGCCAACCCTCTGGGGACTTTCGGTAGATACCCTCGCAAGCGTAAGTGGTTGTCCTCACCAGGAAGTCAATCTCCCAAGGTAGCTCATAAGAACCAGCGCGATTCATCGCTTGCACGCCCTAGCTCTCCGGAGCTCTCAGACGATCGCTCTTGTGATTTTCCGGCGGACCAGTGTGTCACCCAGCGAGCCACTGTAGTTTTGCGAGACTCGCTGAGTCTCCAGTACACACAGGGTACTCTGCACGCTTTGCAAGTGTGATCACCATCACGTTCACCTGGCTGGGTTGAGAACACAGCGCATCATCTGTTTGCACATCTATCTCACCCACCTGTGCTTTGTGTGAGCTTGCAGTTTGTTAAGCATGCTCTACCTAGCCAGGTAGACATCCACTCTCTTATAGTTGCGCACCCATCTCTCCCCCATTTGAATCGCACGTGTCTGCAATCAATAGGATATGTCTTGTTGATGGGGTAGCGTGAGCACTTGTAGCACAAGGCTCGCATCCCACTCGCGGTCTTTAGCGAGCCCCTGTTCATTGCAGGAGATCTTCAAAGCAACGTCTGCCACCTTGCCAGCTTTGAGAGATCCTGTAGTCTTGTCCAACTTACTTTATACTGTATCAGGTCCTGGGAGGTATCGGTGTCCTCCCAAGCCTCTGAGGCTCCCTCAGATCTGAGGCTACATCGTACGCAGGGAGCAGAGACATTCCTGCTAGCAGGGCAGTCCCAATTAGCCTCCAGCCGCCAACTCCCGAGCACGCTCTTGAACGCACTCCCTCAGAGCATGTGTCCAGGTTGCAACAGCACCTGGAGAGACAAAAGTTCACTAAACTCAATCCATTTTGGGAGGATTTAGGGCTTTACCCCATGAATCCCAGAGGTGTCATAAATCCAAGAGGCAAGTTACACCACCTTCTAAGGATACGTTTCATCCAAGAACCCACAGGCGATCAAGGTTTCCAAGAGATCTCTTGTTCGTAGACTTGTTTAGGCTGTCGTCTTTGGAGTACAGGTATGTCGAGAGAATACCTTCCACTGAAGCCCTACAACCGAAGCCCATCCCAGTTCAGGCTCGCTGCTAAGTCTCTCTAGACCAGGGGCAGAAGGGGGGTTCCAGCATTCTCTCCCCTTTCACTAGTAAGGCTCATGATAGGAATGACGCAAACATATTTCTGAAGAACTGAGCTTATAAGCTTTTGGAAGACCCCAGTCTTCAGAAATAGGTTCAATGCACAGGAGCCACTTTGACAACTCACAAATCAGTAGACAAACCTCCTAGGCCTTGTCCCCTTGTGGCACATGCCAATGTTGACATTTCCACTACTTATGCTTCAGTAGGCGATCTTTCATCTCCAGCCAGCCCTAAGGCTTCAAACAAGCAGGAAGGTTAGTCTGAGTCGACCATTTTGCAAGTCCTGGTGTGCATGAGATGCGTCAACAGTCTTGGCAAGGCTTAGGATGGGGAGGGACGCGGCCATAGATGTTCTATGCTGTGCTCCGAGAGCCAATAAGCCACGATTAAGCTTCCATGGTCTAAGTTGGTCACTGGGTCCATTGCAAAGGTTGACTTGTAGATTTCTGCGAGGAAAGACTCTTAGCATGGGAAGGTTTATGAACCTTCTTCTTCCACCTATCGTGAGGCTAAGGAAGTACTATACTGTACTGTAATGTCCTAAACAACTTTCTGTTTCCTCTACCCTTAGATAGACTTGGCAGTGATGGCTCTGGCACAAAACCTGAGCTCAGAGAAGCTGGCAGCTCAATCAGTGGTGTTTAACCCCACTGATGCCACGAACATGGAGAGGATGGTAAAGGCTACTTCTTAGGCCTCCTCCTGGAGGGTGGGGTGTTTAGATACCACTGAAGGCTTATCGGACCCTGAAAAACTGAAAATCTTCAAGAACATCATCCTTACTGGTGCAAAGGTGATAGAGTTCTTGACCCATAGTGTGGTGAACCAGTGGGCCAACTGGGCCCTGAAGAGAAGAGACTGCCGTCTCCAAGTTCCAAAAGACTTTTTGGTTTAAGGGTAGGGACCCTCCCAGAATGTTCATTCCAGGGGGGGACAGAGCAGAAGAAAGACCAGAGTTGGTGGAGTCTTGACTCAACATTCTTAGAGGTGTAAACTTTTCTCCTCCTCCAGATTTTATGCCCTTCACTGATGTATCAAAAGAAGAGTGGGGGCTCACCTGCTACGGCATATGGCCTCCAGACTATGGTCCAACTCAGTTCTGCTTTGTCATAAACCTCCTAGAGTTGAGAGCGACAGTTTGTGCTCTTCAACACTATCAACAGGCCACTCAGTAGTATTGATGAGCGTCGACATGACCGTAGTGGCATACTTGAATAAACAAGGAGGTTCTATTTCACAGCAACTCTGCAAGCTACCTGTAGAAATCCTGCAATAAACAGAGGACAGTGCGATCTCCTTCAACCTCGAATTGCCTTGGGGGAAAGTTGTCTGATAGTTAAATTCCAGGTAATGGTTCAATGGAGTATTGTGTTATTTGTCTCTTATTTCAAGGTTGATTTATTTAACTATTCGTGATTGAGTATCACCACCCACCTTTTCAATAATGGAATCGGCTCAGTAAATGTTGGGTAAAACTACCCTAAGAGAAATACTGAGCTCATAATTCTTAAAATCTATTTTATTATTTTGATATTGCACTTAACCAATATTCGTTTGATTCCACCTTCTCCCTACATATAATGAGGACAAAGCATTTGTAAGGATTTTCAAAATGGCAGCCATGAATAGGACTGCATAGTGGTAGTAGTAATAGTTATCAAGATATGAGATGGGTTGTCATACAGATCCACTGTCCTTTCAAAACTTAAAGCACATTGGATGTTAGGTAATTATTGAAATGATAAATTTCATTTAAAAGCTCAGTTTTTCAAGTGGGCAAAATCTTTTCTTTATACAGTAATTGAGTTTCATTTTCATTCTGTGTTTATGTCTGCATTCCAATACAGATTGTACAAGACTATTGTACGTGCATAATTTTACTATCTTACTTTTGTGTGCAATTTCAGTTTATAGTATTTGATTCCCAAATCTTATTTAGCCTGCCTACTGTTTGATTTACTTTTTTGAGTCTCTCATTAAATTCCAACTCTAGAGAGTTTGAATTCAATATCAGTTACTGAAAGTCTGAAAGAATCAACTACTATACATCAATCCTGTCTCCATTTGATGTTAGGCTATATCATCTGTTTTTCTTTTATAGACCCATCTTTATATATAAAATGTATTCTATTAACCCTTTTACCCCCATGGACGTACTGGTACGTCCTTGCAAAAAAATGCTATAAATTTTTTTTTTTCATATTTTTGATAATTTTTTGAGAAAATTCAGGCATTTTCCAAGAAAATGAGACCAACCTGACCTCTCTATGACAAAAATTAAGGCTGTTAGAGCAATTTAAAAAATATATATACTGCAAAATGTGCTGGGAAAAAATAACCCCCTGGGGGTTAAGGGTTGGAAATTTCCAAATAGCCTGGGGGTAAAAGGGAAAACTTGTTGTTTTTGGCTGATTAAGACTGTGTTCCCTGCACTTTAGTATGTTGAGTTCCTATCATTAATTATATTCAACTGGCCCTTCCAACTCTCATCGTTTTTTTTTTATACAAAATCCATGCGAATGAAAAACTACATATCGTCACCCTCATAAACTAACTGCCTAAGTCATTTTCTCCACTTGTTTGGAAATAAAAAAATCCTCCTCATTTCCTAATTCTTTATATCATTGTGTTGAGCTTCAATTCACAAATTCTAATCCACAAATTTTTCTGTTGAGAATTTGTGAATTGAAGCTCAAGACAAAGATATAAAAAATTAAGAAATGAGAAGGTTTTTTTTTTATTTCCCAACAAGTGGAGAAAATAACTTAGGCAGTTATTTTATGAGGGTGACGATATATGATATAACATGCCCTACATTTCACAAGATGCAGTCGGCATTAGTTTTGCCTTGATTTTGTAAGGTTTGCAGTTTTTGCTATTGATAATGGCTGTATCAAAGAATTAAATTGTTCTGTGACTAACAAATCTAACGCTATTTAACCCTTTTACCCCTAGGCTATTTGGAACTTTCCAACCCTTAACCCCCAAGGTTTTATTTTTTTTCAAGCACATTTTGCAGTATATATATTTTTTTAAATTGCTCTAACAGCCTTAAGTTTTGTCATATAGAGGTCAGGTTGGTCTCATTCTCTTGGAAAATGACTGAAGTTTCTCAAAAAATTATCAAAAATATGAAAAAAAAAATGTAAATAGCAGTTTTTTGCAAGGACATACCGGTACGTCCATGGGGGTAAAGGGATGAGTTTTGTGAAACGTACTAGTACGTCCATGGGGGTAAAGGGATGAGTTTTGTGAAACGTACCAGTACGTCCTTTGGGGGTAAAAGGGTTAATAGGGATTATCCTTTCGGCGAAGCTGAAGACACAATCTCTATTAGATAGCTAAAGGATTGTACGTTAGGAAAAATGCAAATTACCTCCAAATTTCTTTGTTGATGTCGGCTACCCCTCAAAATTGGGGGAAGTGCCTTGGTATATGTATGTATGTACCTCCAAATTTGTCATGTTTGTTTAATATTGAATTTTTCAATATTAAACTTAGCCGGTGATCATATAAGCTGCAACTCTGTTGCTCGACAGAAAAACCTACGGTCAAAATACGCCAGCGATCGCTATGCAGGTGGGGGTGTACATCAACAGCGCCATCTGTCGAGCAGGTACTTAGTACTCCAAGTAAACAAGAACCAATTTTCTCTCTGTCGGGCTACCGGCAAGACCTACTAATACGCTGTTACTAACTGGATTTGTTTTCACAACTATTTGGTGAAGTACACTATTCTAGTTTTGAGCTTTCGCTATGCAGGGGTTTTATCTTCATCTCAAAACTTGAACTCGTTTTGGATAGATTTAATTATGGTGACAAAGAGAGTATGGACTCTCTTTCACTTTTAAATGGCCGACCCTTCCCTTAGACGGAAGTGTGTTTAGGTTTTTAGTAATTTTGCTTAACACGTTATAGATCTATATATTTTATATCTCTCCGCCTTTATTAGGCCTCTTCGATTAACTTTCCATTTATTATAAACATATAAAAATAAATTTTTGTTTTGTTTATATGCGACCTTTCCTGATAGTAGGCGGTCCTAACTTGGAACCGAAGTTAATCAACGTTGAGCCCGTTATATCGTATTTAGCCTTTAAAGAATTTAAAACTTTTTAAATTTAATGTTATGAAAGATTTTCTTTGATAGTCTTCGTACTGTTTTCAAAGATGAACTAACGTTTAGTTTTTTAGACTACGCAGTTGTTGACGTTCAGGACGTTCAACATGCGCTCTATCATTACGATAGAGAGAGAGTGTATCACGGTTTCACTTTGCAGTAAGAGTAAATCGATTCTGACGTTTCGTTCATTCTTTCTTAGCTTAAATGGTTTAAATTCTAAATTAAAGGAACTTTTTATTTGGAAAACCTTTCAGTTTTTTCCTTTAGCCAAATAACATGTTTTTTTTGACGATATATAATTGGGCTCTTCTCTCAGGTGCGAAATCAAGAGAGAAAGAGAGAGAGAGATAGAGACGGAGGGAGAGAGAGGAGAGAAAACGTTCCGTTCAAGCGGGTAACGTTGTTCTCGTGTTTCTCTCCTCCCTAGTCGCTGTACGGGGAAGAAGGTAAAACGTTTCTAGGGTTTTATTCTTGTCCCCAGGCTATGTGCGGTGAGAGATTGTAAACGTAGTTTATTTGAACTAGTGTTTAGTCTCTTTCCCAGCCACTGAATTCTTTATCTTTATATATGTTTTCTGTTTTTGCTAGTATTAATGACCTGCATTATACGACTGTTTTCGCAATTACTACCTTTTAATGAAGGGTAGAATTGCGTGTTTCAGGTAGAAATCAGTAAAAGTTTCGATTTCAGTGAAATAAGTGCAAAACAGAAAATCGAAGTGATAAAGTGATATGCGCAAAGTGTTACAGTGTTGCGTCCGAGGGTTCGTCTGTTCGTGCCTGTCGTTCACCTAGTCCGGGACCTCTTGCAAGCTCCCAAGCCCAGGGGAGAAGTAATGTCGAACGACTTATGGGTTCGTCAGGCCTTGATCAACGAACAGACGTTTCCCTCCGTGGTTTCGGGCGTATCTACCCAAGATCGCCCCACCCACACAAAGACGAGAGAGCCCATTTATTTCTCGTCTGCGGAAGAGGTTTCTCGTAAGAAACCATGGACCAAGGTCTCGCAGCTTATTAAGCGCAAGTCGGTCCCTTCCGACCAAGTCCAACGGCCCAGTTGTAGCCACTGGGTCAGTTCGGACTCGCTGCAGTCTTCCAACGACTGCTCACCTCCTAAGAGAGGCAAAGCGGTACCGCATCAGGCAGTCACACCGTCTGTTGCCGCTCCTGCTCCTGTAGACCCTAAGTGGTCTTTGCTGCAGACCATGCAGTCTCAGTTAACGTCATTGATGCGGGACTTTCGTGCGGAGAAGGTTGACACAACATCCAACCTCTAGCCTACAACCAACACGGTTGTGCGTCCTGTGGACGCTGAGGCGACCTTCTGCCGCACTCCAGCTGAGAGAGTCCCGCCACCCATGCGTTCCAGTGTACCCTGCCAGCCGCATGTTGACGTTCAGTAACGCACGGAACCTTCCGTTGACGTTCGCGAGGTACAACAACAGTCTAAGTTGTTTTGTTTTGACGCGGTGCGTCAACCTCCGCATTCTAGAAATGTTTTGACTGCTCAGTATAGACAGTCAAAGCAGTCTCGAGTGAACACTGTATGTCCTCACGCACCTGTTGTGGTTGACAGTTCAGTTGTTGACAGTTCACAGACTGTCAAGCAGTTACATGACGTTGCCTTCTGGTCTGCTACTAATGCACCAGTGCTGTATGTCCTCACGCACCTGTTGTGGTTGACAGTTCAGTTGTTGACAGTTCACAGACTGTCAAGCAGTTACATGACGTTGCCTTCTGGTCTGCTACTAATGCACCAGTGAGAGACTCACTGAGATAACCTAGCTTTTATCGGACAAGGTTCCTGTAGATGAGAAAGTGCTGTTCTCCCTCCTACTGATATTCCTTTGAGGACTCTGTCATTTGGAGAGGAGCCTTAAGCTGCTTAGCCTCCTATGGACTTTAATTAAATCATGATGATTTTTTAAGGATCTTCGTCCGGATCTTGTAACTGCTGCTCCTCGTTCGCCTAAACGTCAGAACTTACACTAGGCCTAGCTACTTCGAAGCCGTTGTTGTTAAGCTAGTGCTCTCTCGCTCTCCTAGAGAGCGTTACGTTGGCTAGGCGACTGGTTTTTGCACCAGGAGGAGTTTTAGGGATACAGCCTTTGATTTCCCTTCTTGTTAACTGGCTTATAGAGCGAGAGTCTGATAGGACACGAGAGAAGTTCTCGGCGTGGGAGTTCATGCCTCTGCCCAGATAGACTTCTCAATTCTGGTAGACTCGCCCTGGCGCCTAGCCAGGAGACGCTCCTAGTTGTTTACAGGTCAACTTCTCAACTTTTGTCGAGCCTTTGAAGTTTTGCTGTACTATTATGTCACACATAACAAGGCTTCCAGGGATGGTAAATGGTTCCGCCTCAGTAGCTAACCCCGTCTGTTGCCACACCTGCTCCCGTAGACCCTAAATGGGCTTTGCTGCAAGACATGCAGTCCAAGCTTGTGTCCTTGATAGAGGACTTAAATGCGGAGAAGAACCTTCTGGCCAACAACCTTCCAACCGGTCGGTTGTGCGCCCTGTTGACGCTGAGGTAACCTACTCGCGTCTGCCAGTTGAGGTGGTTCCTCCACCGATGTGACCCAGTGTGGGTTGCCAGTCGCACGTTGACGTTAAGCGACGCTCGGAGGTGGTTGTTGACGTTCAGTGTGTCACTAGGAAGACGTTCAACAACCAGCAGAGGTGACTTGTTGTGACGCAGTGCGTCAACCTCAGCAACCCGGTAGGGTGTTGACTGCACAACCCAGACAGTCTAGACAGTTTCGGGTTGACGCTGTACTTCCTCGCGCACCCATGGTTGTTGACAGTTCACAGACTGTGCAGCAGTGCCATGATATTGCGTCCGGCTCCGTCACGCATCCACCAGTGCGACCGGATTCAGCGAGTCAGACGTTGCCCACTCCGTTGCCGTTTCCTCATCAGTTTCGGATGAGGAACCCTCTGATGAGGACGTTGCTGAACAAGACGATCAACCCCCAGCCCTGCTATCCATCCAGAAGATGCTGAAGAAGGAACGCTGCCCAGTCAGGCTGTGGATGAGTCTGGTAGGGACACTGTCATCCGTGGATCAATTTGTGTCACTAGGAAGACTACACCTCCGTCCTCTTCTATACCATCTAGCTTTTCACTGGAAAAAGGACAAGACGCTAGAAGCGGTCTCGATCCCGGTTTCCGGAAAGATAAAGTCTTGTCTGACTTGGTGAAAGGACTATATCAACCTTAGAGAGGGTCTTCCCCTGACTGTTCAGACTCCCAACCACGTTCTCTTCTCGGACGCATCGGACGTAGGCTGGGGTGCGACATTAGACGGTAGGGAATGCTCGGGATTATGGAACTCGAGTCAAAGGACAATGCATTTCAACTGCAAGGAGCTACTGGCAGTACGTCTGACCTGGAAAAGCTTCAAGTCTCTCCTTCAAGGCAAAGTGGTGGAGGTGAACTCGGACAACACCACGGCTTTGGCGTACATCTCCAAGCAAGGAGGGACCTACTCTCTGACATGGTACGAGATCGCAAGGGACCTCCTCACCTGGTCAAAAGGTCTAGACATATCACTAGTAACGAGGTTCATCCAAGGCAACTTGAATGTCATGGCAGATTGTCTCAGTCGGAAGGGACAAATAATTCCAACAGAATGGACCCTCCACAAGGATGTATGCAAGAGACTTTGGGCCACCTGGGGCCAGCCAACCATAGATCTCTTCGCAACCTCGATGACCAAGAGGCTCCCAATATTTTGCTCACCAATCCCGGACCCAGCAGCAGTTCATATAGATGCCTTTCTACTAGATTGGTCACATCTAGACCTATATGCATTCCCTCCGTTCAAGATTGTCAACAAGGTACTGCAGAAGTTCGCCTCTCACGAAGGGACAAGGTTGACGCTAGTTGCTTCCCTCTGGCCCGCGAGAGAATGGCTCACCGAGGTACTTCGATGGCTAGTAGACGTTCCCAGAACACTTCCCCTAAGGGTGGACCTTCTACGTTAGCCACGCGTAAAGAAGGTACACCAAGGCCTCCACGCTCTTCGTCTGACTGCCTTCAGACTATCGAAAGACTCTCGAGAGCTAGAGGCTTTTCGAAGGAGTCAACCAGAGCGATTGCTAGAGCAAGGAGAACATCCACCCTTAGAGTCTACCAATCGAAGTGGGAAATCTTCCGAAACTGGTGCAAGTCAGTATCCGTATCCTCGACCAGTACCTCTGTAACTCAAATAGCTGACTTTCTCATATATCTGAGGAAAGAACGATCTCTTTCAGCTCCCACTATCAAGGGTTACAGAAGCATGTTGGCATCAGTCTTCCGTCACAGAGGCTTAGATCTTTCCAACAATAAAGATCTACAGGACCTCCTTAAGTCTTTTGAGACCACGAAGGAGCGTCGTTTGGTTACACCTGGTTGGAATTTAGACGTGGTACTAAGATTCCTTATGTCAGACAGGTTCGAACCGCTACAATCAGCCTCCCTGAAAGATCTCACCTTAAAGACTCTTTTCCTGATATGCTTAGCCACAGCTAAAAGAGTCAGTGAGATTCATGCCTTCAGCAAGAACATCGGATTCTCATCCGAAACGGCTACATGTTCTACAACTTGGTTTTCTAGCCAAACACGAGCTGCCTTCTCGGCCTTGACCAATATCGTTCGATATTCCAAACTTATCGTATGGTTGGAAATGAACTAGAAAGAGTCTTATGTCCTGTAAGAGCTCTTAAGTTCTATTTAAAAACCTTTACGAGGCCCGTCTGAAGCTTTATGGTGTTCAGTTAAGAATCCATCTTTGCCTATGTCAAAGAATGCTTTATCCTATTTTATCAGACTGTTAATACGAGAAGCTCATTCCCATCTGAATGAGGAAGACCAAGCTTTGCTGAAGGTAAGGACACACGAAGTTAGAGCTGTCGCAACTTCCGTGGCCTTTAAACAAAATAGATCTCTGCAAAGTATAATCGACGCAACCTATTGGAAAAGCAAATCAGTGTTCGCGTCTTTTTATCTTAAGAATGTCCAGTCTCTTTACGAGAACTGCTACACTCTGGGACCATTCGTAGCAACGAGTGCAGTAGTGGGTGAGGGCTCAACCACTACAATTCCCTAATTCCATAACCTTTTTAATCTTTCTCTTGAAATGTTTTATTATTGTTTTTGGGTTGTCCGGAAGGCTAAGAAGCCTTTCGCATCCTACTTGATTTGGCGGGTGGTCAAAGTCATTTCTTGAGAAGCGCCTAGATTAGAGGTTTTGATGAGGTCCTGTTGTATGGGTTGCAACCCTTGATACTTCAGATCCTAGGGGTCGCTCAGCATCCTAAGAGGATCGCGAGGCTCCGTAAGGAAGACGTACTTAAAAAGGCAGAGTAATTGTTCAAGTCGACTTCTTTACCAGGTACTTATTTATTTTATGTTTGTTATTTTGAATAACTGCTAAAATGAAATACAAAATACTTAGCTCATAATAATGTAAACATGTAATGCTGGTCTCTACCCACCCCCCTGGGTGTGAATCAGCTTATATGATCACCGGCTAAGTTTAATATTGAAAAATGTTATTTTTATTAATAAAATAAATTTTTGAATATACTTACCCGGTGATCATATATTAAAGGACCCTCCCTTCCTCCCCAATAGAGACCCAGTGGACCGAGGAGAAAATTGGTTCTTGTTTACTTGGAGTACTAAGTACCTGCTCGACAGATGGCGCTGTTGATGTACACCCCCACCTGCATAGCGATCGCTGGCGTATTTTGACCGTAGGTTTTTCTGTCGAGCAACAGAGTTGCAGCTTATATGATCACCGGGTAAGTATATTCAAAAATTTATTTTATTAATAAAAATAACATTTTCACTCTATGCTGCGTTGCCAGAAATAATCCCAGACCAAGGAACTGCCATCCTGCTTCGGGGTGTGCGAGGGCATTGCTAACGGAAAAGAATCGTACCTTTTGTATTAGCATTCTCATCTTGCTGCTGACAACCTTCTCCTTGATTCTTCTTGCGGGTAAGTAAAATGTACTTTAGATCATTTAAGTAGATGGATTTTAAAAGAAATATAAGTAAACTTAAGATTACTCGTTACTTAATGACTTTCTGAAAGATGTAACTATCATTATCTGCCATGCTTATTGAATGAAATGTTACTTTTGCAAGATTATAATTATCTTTATTTTGTTGCATTTACATTATATTTTGCTAGATATCACTATAGTCCATTTCTTTTAGCGATGCATATTTGCACCGACAAGCGGCGGTGCCCTTTTAGCTCGGAAAAGTTTCCTGATCGCTGATTGGTTAGAATTATCTTGTCCAACCAATCAGCGATCCGGAAACTTTTCCGAGCTAAAAGGGCACCGCTGCGAGTCGGTGCAAATATGCATCGCTAAAAGAAATGGACTATAGTTACATTACTAGCTGTGAAGATACTAAATTGCTTATCAATCATTATCTTTGATCATTGTCAATCCTTTTTTTTTTTCTCTCAGACAGAATGTATGTTCTGCATGCATTATACCTAGAATGGTCTCCTTGTTAATTTTGAAATTCCAGGTCAGTTAATTCATTCAAATGTTGCACATGGCTTGGTTTGGGTTAATAATTCCATGGATTGCCCATTGAACTAACTTGCGCAAACGCTATCACGCCCTAAATCTTACATATTTTATATCATTGAAGTACTAATTCCATGGATTGCCCATTGAACTAACGCGCAAACGCTGTCACGCCCTAAATCTTACATATTTTTTATCATTGAAGTTCATAGATTATTTACAATTTCTTTACTTACATAAAAGCTAGTTTTAATAGTTTAAAATAAGATCAGACAGAACCTCAGCTCAATAATAAACCATACACCAAATAGATGTGTTACAGTACGCAAGAATGATCCTCAGTATCTTCAAATGCAGTTCCCTATTGAAAAACGTTTTTAGTGATGATGAAACTCTTGTTAGGAAGTACAGAACTGCATCTTTTGCCGTCCTTATTTCACAAATAATTTTGATGATGATAGTAAAGAAGCGTTTATGAACAGGTACTACTTTGTGGATAGTTCTACCAGCAATCCATATAAGCTACATACAAATCTATATTATTATGTTATTATTATGATTAATATTACAGGGTATTATTATTATTATTATTATTATTATTATTATTATTATTAGCAGCAGCAGCTAAGCTACAACCCTAGTTGGAAAGGGAGAATGCTTTAAACTCAGAGGTGTCCAACAAGAAAAAATATCCCAGTGAGGAAAGGAAATAAGGAAATAAATAAACTGTATGAAAAGTTATGAATAAGGAATATACAATATCTTAAGATAAGTATAAACACTAAAATAATTCTTTCATATATAAACTTTAAAAAGAGACTAATAACACAAAGCTATGAAAAACACGTCCGAACGTTCGCGGGTGCTTAGAAGGAATGATGGGAGAAGGATAGGTAGTGGTAGTGGTGTGGCTGTGGGAGCACTAGCTGTAGGGAACGACACCTCGTAGTAACGGGGGATGTTAAGGAGAAAGAAGTCTAATTGGAAAGGGACCTCTGGTAGTGGTTTCACACGCCCCAGTTTTTATACCGACACCCTATTAGGGTGAGCGAGCTGGGTATATTCCTGGCATTCCATGCAACTTTTTTCTCTGATATATTTAGCAGTATTTATACCTTAGAAATGGTGCTTTAAGGAGCATTTCACTGGGCGACACAGGTTCCTCGCCCAGAAATAGATTTTTCCTTCGTCAAAATCCCTTATGTCAGCCCGATCAACATGAAAACATTCGCTGGAAGCTGGAGATTCTGAAGTTCCATCAATTCAACAGCATGATTAGGAAGATCATTACGTAATCCAGTGACAGCTGGTATAAAAGTTCTAGAATACTGTGCAGTATTGAACTTCATGATAGAATTACAGTACTGCACTACATACAGGAGGGTACAAAGATCTGACTGCAGTGTGTGGCAAGAATTATGAAAAATCTTATGCCACATGCAAAAGGAACTAATTGAATGATGGTGCCAGAGATTGATATACAAATTATGAATAAGAGATTTAATAGACTGCAAGTTTTGGTCTAACAGATTAAGATGAGATTCAGCAGCTGAAAACCAGACAAGACAATACTTGAAACAATGTAGAATGAAAGAAATAAAAAGATTCTTCAAAAATTAAAAAGCCAATTTTTCGTGCAATTGAAGAAGAAACGGACTGAATGTGTTTCTTTAAAGTAAAATTGCTATCAGGAATCACACCCAAGATTTTAATGGAGTTGTATAGAGTTAAAGAAACATTATCAATGCAGAGATCTTGATGTTAAAGAACCACTGTCCTCAGCTTACAATCATTCTTTGATTTTCATTAAGGTTCAACTTCAGGCCCCAAATTTGCATCTTGTCTATGTATCTATTTACCAAGGCACTTCCCCCAATTTTGGGGGATAGCGAACATCAAACAAAGGAGCAAAAGGGGACCTTTCCTCTCTCCCGTCCTCCCACCCTGATGAGGGATTCAGCCGAGTTTGGCTAGTACTGTTAGGGTGCCACAGCCCGCCCTCCCCCGTTATCCAACACAAATCGCTCCCTTGTGACAACAACGTCATAACTCAAAAAAATTTATTTTTGAGTTATCCATACAGACATATTTACAGGTATCTTCAAATGCTGATTTTTTTGGCAAAAGTGTCATAATTGTAGCTAAAAAATTGATCGCTAGAGACGCTAAATGTTATAACGACATACATTAATATGAGAGTGTTTTAATTGATTAAAATGGCTCTCCTGAAAAATAGCTATTTTTGAGTTATGACGACGACGTCACAAACGAGCGAAATGAAGTTTCACATGCTGAATCCCTTACTGCTGCTACCTCCGCGGCCACCAAGGCGACCGGAGGAAGCAGTAAGGCTCACCGGAACTGCGGAACTGCATCTTGTACATACGATATTCTCTCTTCTATTTTCTAGAATAGAATGCTTATAATGCAATTGTCTTATATTTGATGGTATATGTAGAAGTACTGTAAGTGGTGGACTAACTTCAAAGTTCAAACTTGCAGTGAATATTTGTATGTTGAACTGGCTGATATGAGTCTCTTTTTATAGTTAATTCATGAAAGATCTATATTGATGTTGTTACTGATCTTAAAATATATTATTTTAATTTTTCATTACTTCTCTTGTAGTTTGTTTGTTTCCTTATTTCCTCTCCTCACTGGGCTATTTTTCCCTGTTGGAGCCCTTGGGCTTGTAGCATCCTGCTTTTTCAACTAGGATTGTAGCTTAGGAAGTAAACATGATAATAATACCCAGGTGTTGCAGACTACCATTACTACAGCCCAGCGCTTCAGTTTTCTCAGAAACTAACGTGATTCATTTTGCTTTCTGCTTGTCGATATATTGTATGCAACTGCAAATAATTTTATATCCCAATATATACAGTTCATCCCCTATCTGTGGATTGCTTCACTTATTTTTGTACAGTATATGTATGTATATATACAGTACATATATATATATACATATATATTTGTTGTTTTGTGTATGCAACAACATATTCAGCTATTTCTAGTCCACTGCAGGATAAAGGCCCCAGTATATATGCTGTGTATATTTTGTATACTATGTTTATAAATCTGCATTGTGCCAAGGGTGCAATAGTTGGGTGAACTACAATATGGCAAGATATATATATATATATATATATATATATATATATATATATATATATATATATATATATATATATATATATATTTATATACTGTATACATTTTATATATATATATATATATATATATATATATATATATATATATATATATATATATATATATTTATAATATATATATATATATATATATATATATATATATATATATATATATATTTATAATATATATATATATATATATATATATATATATATATATATATATATATATATATATATATATATATATATATATATATATATATATATATATATATATATATATATATATATATATATATATATATATATATATATATATATATACATACATACATACATATATACATATACACATACATACATACATACATACATACATACATATGCATTAGTGGTATCTAAAAATAAAAACTTATATGTGGACAAACAAAGTTCCAGTCAGGTTTCAGAAAAAAGATGAAATCTGCAGATATGATTTTCCATTTAATATCTAGCGACAACATGATTTTTGAACCGCTCGAATTCGGGATTCTTCAGCTGTGTTATAATAGTTTAATTATGAAAATAACCTTCAGTATAATAGCTATGATAGTGAAACTTGAAAATGTAAAAATATTATGAAATTACATTAACAAGTTTAACCCCTTCAGTGCCAGCCCTTCACTATAAGATTTAGCCTTTAGGACACCCCCAGGCCCTCTTTTGTCATTTTACTGAACTCATCTTACTAGAAAAACTATCAGAAAAAAAAAGATGAACTCTCTTCCCCACACTTCCTCTCTTGTAATAAGATCAACCCTTTTACCCCCAATGGACGTAATGGTACGTTTCACAAAACTCATCCCTTTACCCCCATGGACATACTGGTACGTCCTTGCAAAAAACTGCTATTTACATTTTTTTTTGCATATTTTGATAACTTTATGAGAAACTTCAGGCATTTTCCAAAAGAATGAGACCAACCTGACCTCTCTATGACGAAAATTAAGGCTGTTAGAGCAATTTAAAAAATATATACTGTATTGAAAAATGTGCTTGAAAAAAAAAAAAAACGCCTGGGGGTTAATGGTTGGAAAGTTCCAAATAGCCTGGGGGTAAAAGGGTTAAAAAATATCTTAGATTATTTTCCTGCCACTATGAGCTTTCAGAACCTTGGATGTACAGACAACATACAGTAACTGGATTATTTTTCTGGCACGGGACTGGAAAATGAGCTTGCGCACAATCAAGGCTGTCATAAAGGAGTGTGCTATTAATAAAAAAAAATAATTTTACTGTAAAAAATATTTACTCAATGCCTTTTCTTCAAATTGCTTAACTCTGCTTTTGTTTCAATTTTATAAATTTAATAGATTTTATTTTCTTGGTAATTAATTTGTCAGCTGAAAGAATGCATCCATTTCTAGACATCAACAATTGAACTGCGATACCAGTCAGTTGAATTCCTCTTAAAAGTAATGCTCATTGAGTGATATGGCAGACGAAAATAGGAAAAAGGTTATAAAAGTCAACTTTTCTAATAAGGACCAGTGCTTTATTGTATATCCCAAGATGTTTAGTTCTTGTTTAAGGTAGAGTAGAGAATAACAAAATATAATCATTCCATTTAAAAAGATTTAAATATTTGAATTAGCCTTTCTTTTAAATTTAATTTTCTCTTGTTCTGGATAATTTTATCATATTCCATGTTTATAAAACCTTCAGTAAGTTCATTTCAAAGCTGGAGTTATTTTCATCATTTGATACAAGGCAATAATGGCTATTTATCTTTCATGACCTAGTATTGTAAATGAATTATTTTGTACAAACTACAGTATATTGCTTTCATTGATGGAAAGGTTAAGCACTGGTGATGTCAGCTATGATAACTAGTTCCTCTCTTTTATCATCTTGAGTTTTTTATTTGATCTTTTTCAATGTTGATAATATTTATCACTACATTGGGAAGAAGTGTATGTTTCTTTTTATTGCTCTTGTCGATGTTCTTAGTTGAATCATGCGTAACTTGTGATTACTGACAGAATAATTACCATTCAGTTTTGTTTTTTTATGTTGCTATGGCCTGATTGGTAACGTCTCTGCCTGGTGTTTGCCAGTCGGGGGTTCGAGTCTCGCTCAGTCTCGTTAATGCCATTAGTGTCTGCAACCTTACCATCCTTGTGAGCTAAGGTTGGGGGGTTTGGGGGAGCCTATAGGTCTATCTGTTGAGTCATCAGCAGCCATTTGCCTGGCCCTCCCTGGTCCTAGCTTGGGTGGAGAGGGGGCTTGGGCGCTGATCATATAAAATATGGTCAGTCTCTAGGGCATTGTCCTGCTTGCTATGGCAATATCACTGTCCCTTGCCTCTGCCATTCATGAGCGACCTTTAAACCTTTAAAGGCTTAGGAGCAGTTTGTAAGTAACGTTCTTGAATTATACTGTTTTTAATTTTACGTACTTATAGTTGTTTTAGGAAGGCATCCCAGAAAACGAGACATACAACTTGACCCGGAGAATGTGATTCTTCAAGAAGCCAGTGGAGATGCAATATTGGAAACTTTAAGGTAATATTTAGCAGCTATACTAGATTTGTGTATGCCATCCCATTACAATATACAGTGATACCTCTGGATACGAAAGGTTCTGCTTACGAAAAATTCAGGGTACGAAAAGCGATACAAAGATTTTTATGCCCCAGTATACGAAAAAATTTTCAGGATACGAAAAGCTTACGAGATCCCAACTCGTCGCCGAGAGTACAGTACCTTTTTTTTCAGGGTATCAACCCTTAATTTAGGTGTACAGGTAACAATACACCTTCACTGATCCAAATGCTTTACATACAGGACCGTAACTTTTATACAGTAGTACAGTAAAGAAAACGGACCGTTTTCTTAGGGCTTGGAGGGGATAACTAGGCTATAACTACATTATTGAATAATCTCATGGTGGTTTCTGGAATGGATTAGGCTGTTTTTAACGGTTGGGTTAATTATTGAATGATAGAAATGGCTGCATTGCATGTTTATTACTACAGTTTAGCGTGTTTATGAAAGAAAAGGTGTCTTTTCGTAAGGCTTGGAACGGATTAGGCTACGAAAAAATCAGCATACAAAACCGTATCCTGAACGGATTACTTTCGTATGCTGAGGCATCACTGTAATTGGTACCAAAGGTTCTTGGCCTCATCTTCTTCATATTCACCTTGTTCAGTTTTTAAATGATTTAAGAACATTGTTTTGTCTAATGTATATGAAAAAAACAAATCCTTTCAATGATCCTTATGGAAGTGTGGATGCTATGGGTGATTCACTACTTACTATACAGTGAACCCTCGTTTTCGGGGTAGACGTCAGCTGATCTGATCACAGCCAAAAGTAAAACAAAAAGAAGTCAACAATACTCGATTTTTAAAACACACCCGAAATTTAAAAACAAAAGTACACGCTTTCTTAACGTGCAACTAACTATTTAAAGAGTAGCAATTTTCTAGAATAAAATGGTGTTTCCCCCAAAAATAGTGGTTTGCTGATGAAATCGGATGCCGTATTTAATGAAAAAAGTCCGCGAAGTCGTGAATCCGCCATGGTCGAACCGCGAAGTAGCGAGGGCTCACTGTATATAACGTATCAGTTCTTGCAATTAGTTAATATTTTACGTTTTATTTTTTATCTATAGGCTATTATTATATGACATACAGAAAAATTTTCATGAATAGATATTTGATACATTTTTTTTTATTACTGCACAGTCTTTCAAAGCCTAAAAGCTTGTCAAATATTTTACCTACATCCCTATAGGTACCTTACATCGGAACCCCACACTGCGGGCACAGAAGCAGACACCAGGCAAGCAAAATGGGTTTCACAGGTTTGGACAGATCAGGGATTGGATACAGTTAATCTGATTCCATACACAGTTCTTCTGTCATATCCAGACATAGAGCGGAATAACACCGTAAGTCCTTTTGGGAATAGTTACGATAACTTTTAACCCTTTTACCCCCAAAGGACGTACTGGTACATTTCACAAAACTCATCCCTTTACCCCCATGGACGTACCGGTACGTTCTTGCAAAAAACTGCTATTTACATTTTTTTTTTGCATATTTTTGATAATTATTTGAGAAACATCAGGCATTTTCCAAGAGAATGAAACCAACCTGACCTCTCTATGACAAAAATTAAGGCTGTTAGAGCAATTTTAAAAAAATATATACTGCAAAATGTGCTTAAAAAAAAAATAACCCCTGGGGGTTAAGGGTTGGAAAGTTCCAAATAGCCTGGGGGTAAAAGGGTTAATATATGTAAAAGCTGATTTAGAAAAAAGATACTGTAATTTTCTATGGTGTTCTTGCATGTTGCAGGAAAACATACTTGTGTCAAATATATTTTTGGGAGTTTATTTGACAATAGAGTGAATATAGAACATAGCATTCCAAGCAGCTCCACTTTCTGTGGAAAGGATAATCTCCAAAACCTTCTGGTTATAAACCAAATCATCTTCAGTACTTTATAGGCAGATGTAATCATGCTGTCTGCTTACTCGTCAGATATTTTGTTTGAGAGCTATCTTCAAATCAGTGCTTTATACTGTAAAGAGAGTTATACTTGATTCATATGTTACCTTTACAAAACTGCATCTATGGCATTATCACACCTAAAATATTTCTCTGATCAGCCCTTCTAATGACTCCCTATATAATTTACCATGGAATTCTTTTCTTTTTGTAATCCTCAGGTGAAGATCATTGATGACCGTGGGAAAGTTCGATGGGCTTCTCACTCACATCAGAAACCTTTAGGGCCAGGGGAAGATCACCCAGATGTATTTCCGAACTTCAATGCCTACTCTGCACCTGGTGATGTTGTGGTATGAACCGTGCAATCCTATGTTTTTGGTGCTACTGTTGTAATAGACAATTGTGCATGCTTAGACTCTTTCGATAGAGTAAAAGTTAATGTTTTGGGTGAATAGCTACCTATTATTCAGGAAAGCTTTTTATTTATCATTTACTATGTTTCTGATGTCTCACAGGATGTAGATACAGGAGAGGGGGTTCCCAGCCCCCTCGTCCCATCCCTTTTAGTCGCCTCTTACGACACGCAGGGATGTTTCTGATACTACTGTAGGCATAGACAATTGTTTATGTTTAAACCCTTTTCATAGAGTAAAAGTTACCATAATTTTTTGCATAAACAGTGGCTTTTTGTTCTTGAAACCTTTGTATTTATCCTTCCTAGTTAAAGAATTATTTTGAAGAATACTGTTATCCAGGTAAAAGTTTTTTAATTGGTCAGATATTTTATAAATAGAATTTTTGATAGATTAAAAGTTACGATAATTTTTTGCATAAACAGGTGCTTTTAGTTTCATGAAACATTTGTGTTTGTTAACGTATTTGTTCATAGTTAACATAGAATTATTTTGAAGAATACTGTTATCCAGGGAAAGTTTTTTCTTGATTGCCAAGATATTTTATACATAGGTTCTCACTAAAGTTTTGTACCAGCAGGCATACAAGTACTGTTTATTGTAACTAATGATATTACAATTTCAGGCAGACATTGTATATGCTTATTTGGGAAGAGAAGAAGACTATGATTACCTTCAGAGCCAAAATGTGTCTGTGAATGGGAGTATAGTCCTAACTAGATATGGTGATATCTTCAGAGCAAATCAGGTAAGGGTTCAGCTGTGGTAAGCAGCTCTTCTAGGAGAAGGACTCTCCAAAATCAAACCATTGTTCTCTAGTCTTGGGTAGCGCTATAGCCTCTGTCTGTGGTCTTCCACTGTCTTGGGTTAGAGTTCTCGAGCACACTATTCTATATAATTTCTCTTCCTCTTGTTTTTGTTAAAATTTTTATAGTGTATATAGGAGATAGCCTATTTGTTTTAATGATGTTACTCTTCTTAAAATATTTTATTTTCCTTTTTTCCTTTCCTCACTGGGCTATATTCCCTGTTGGAGTCCCTGAGCTAATAGCATCCTGCTTTTTCAACTAGGGTTGTAGCTTAGCTGGTAATAATAATAATAATGATAACTAACTGGAAAGGGTTTTGCCTTAGGTATCGTGTTGTTAAAAAGCAAACATAACTTCAAGGTACTGTAATTGTACTTGTGTTTTTTAAATCATATCCTGGTTAATGTATTTTGTAGATTTACTAGGCATTGGCTTTTATTAAACATAGCCTCTGTACCATGGTCTTCCACTGCCTTGGGGTAGAGTTCTCTTGCATGAGGGTACACTCTGGCACACTATTCTATATATCGATCTTCCTCCTATTTTGTTAAAATTTTTATAGTTTATATATGAAATATTTATTTTGATGTTGTTACTGCTGTTAAAATATTTTATTTTAAATACTTCTGTTTTTTCCTGGTTTCCTTTTCTCACTGGGCTATTTTCCCTAGTTGGAGCTTATGGCATCCTGCTTTTCCAACTTGGGTTGTAGCTTGGCAAATAATAATAATAATAATGATATGATTGTCTTCGGCATAACAAAATGGCTGTCAGGCTCATTACTTTAGTCCATGGAGCAGTCATGTCATCTGTCAATCTGCTTACGCAGACAAAAGAATAAAGATAGAAAGCAGCTGAAAATTGCATTACAAAGGGAAATAAATATCCTGTATAGCACTTATAGTTACGCTAAGGGACGACACAAACGTGCGCCATCGAATCCTCAGAGGGTTAATTTTGATGTTACCTTCTCTGGTCCAGCATACAGGAGCTAATTCTTTCGGAGCCCTAAGAGCATATTTATTTTGGAACGTTTAGGTTTCTGTGTACTATACAATTTTTGAGAATGATTTAGGCAGTTAAGTGTCCTTAAGCCTTTTACCCCCAAAGGACGTACTGGTACGTTTCACAAAACTCATCCCTTTACTCCCATGGACGTACCGGTACGTCCTTGCAAAAAACTGCTATTTTAATTTTTTTTTGCATATTTTTGATAATTTTTTAAGAAACTTCAGGCATTTTCCAAGAGAATGAGACCAACCTGACCTCTCTATGATGAAAATTAAGGCTGTTAGAGCAATTTTTAAAAAATATAACTGCAAAATGTGCTTGAAAAAAAATAACCCCTGGGGGTTAAGGGTTGGAAATTTCCAAAGAGCCTGGGGGTAAAAGGGTTAAGATTAAATTTGTTTTAACTCAAATACAAACCTCTGTTCTTTACTATGAAACATATATCCATGTGTAAAAATCTCAGATTTGTATAATTAGTAAAAATACAAATTACTTACAAATTTGTCATTTGTTCCAACTTTACAAACTTGAGTTCTTTACACACAGATGTGTATTTCATAGTTAAAGAAGTCCGGTTTTTTATAATTATGAAAAAGGCAAATTACTTCCAAATGTCGTATTTATCCCAGATTTTTCATTACTATTTTTGGAGCTTTAATTTTGTAATTTGATAATTTTCAATATTAAACTTAGCCGGTGATTATATAAGCTGCAACTCTGTTGCTCGACAGAAAAACTCTACGTTAAAAATCCGCCAGTGATCGCTATACAGGTAGGGGGTGTACATCAACAGCGCCATCTGTCGGGCAGGTACTCAGTACTCAATGTAAACACAGAACTCAATTTTCTCTCTGTCGGGCTACCGGCAAGACCTACTAATTCGCTGTTGCTAACTGGATTTGTTTTCACAACTATTTGGTGAAGTACACTATTCTAGTTTTGAGCTTTCGCTATGCAGGCTTTTTATCTTCATCTTAAAACTTGAACTCGTTTTGGATAGATTTAATTATGGTGACAAAGAGAGTATGGACTTTCTTTCACTTTTAAATGGCCGACCCTTCCCTTAGACGGAAGTGTGTTTAGGCTTTTAATAATTATCTTATCACGTTATAGATTTTCCTCTATATTTTATATCTCTCCGCCTTTTTTAGGCCTCTTCGGTTAACTTTCCATTTTTTATAAACATATAAAAATAAATTTTAATGCTTTGTTTATATAACGTACTTAAAAAGGCAGAGCCTGAGAGTAGGCGGTCCTAACTGGAACCGAAGTTAATCAACGTTGAGCCCTTTATATCGTCTTTAGCTTTTAAAGAGCTAAGGTTTTAAACTTTTTAAATGTAATATTTTATGAAAGAATTTCTTTGATAGTCTTCGTACTGTTTTCAAAGATGAACTAACGTTTAGTTTTTTATGCTACGCAGTTGTTGACGTTCAGGACGTTCAACATGCGCTCTATCGTTACGATAGAGAGAGAGTGTATCACGGTTTCACTTTGCAGTAAGAGTAAATCGATTCTGACGTTTTGTTCATTCTTTCTTAGCTTAAATGTTTTAAATTCTAATTTAAAGGAACTTTTTATTTGAAAAACCTTTCAGTTTTTTCCTTTAGTCAAATAACATGTTTTTTTGACGATATATAATTGGGCTCTTCTCTTAGGTGCGAAATCAAGAGAGAAAGAGAGAGAGAGATAGAGACAGAGGGAGAGAGAGGAGAGAAAACGTTCCGTTCAAGCGGGTAACGTTGTTCTCGTGTTACTCACGTCCCTAGTCGCTGTACGGGGAGGAAGGATAAAACGTTTTTAGGTTTTTATTCTCGTCCCCAGGCTATGTGCGGTGAGAGATTGAAAACGTAGTTATATGAACTAGTGTTTAGTCTCTTTCCCAGCCACTGATTTTTCTTTTTATCTTAAAATATGTTTTCTGTTTTTTGCTGGTATTATGAGCTTGCATTATACGACTAATTTCGCAATTACTACCTTTTAATGAAGGGTAGAATTGCGTGTTTCAGGTAGAAATTAGTGCAAAACAGAAAATCGAAGTGATAATTGATATGCGCAAAGTGTTACAGTGTTGCGTCCGAGGCGCAAAGTGTTACAGTGTTGCGTCCGAGGGTTCGTCTGTTCGTGCCTGTCGTTCACCTAGTCCGGGACCTCTTGCAAGCTCCCAAGCCCAGGGGAGAAGTAATGTCAAACGACTTATGGGTTCGAGAGGCCTTGACCAACGAACAGACGTTTTCCCTCTATGGTATCGGGTGTATCTTACCAAGATCTCCCCTACCATAAGACGAGAGAGACGTTGTTTCTCCTCGCCATCCGTAGGCTTTTCGCATAAGAAACCTGTCAAAGTGTTGCAGTCACAGACAAGGTTTCGTAGCCCTTAAGCGAAAGTCAGTCCTTTCAGGACAGGTCCAGCGTCCTGGTTACAGCCATTAGGACAGCTCTGACCCTATGCAGTCATCGGATAACTGCTCGCCGCCTAACAAAAGCTTAACACAGACTCCGAGAGTCTTTTTTTTGTAGGCAAGTGTTGCGGTCACAGACGTTACCCTCGTCTATTACCACGACCATTTCCGTTGATCCTTAAGGGGTTGTATGGCAAAACATGCAGTATATGCTTGCCTCCCTTATGGAAGACTATTCTGCCAATTAGTCCGTTGAGTCTAGCCGTTTATCTCATCGATATCCTGGCTTTCAGCTAACCTAACGTTCCTTTGTGCTTACTGTTGACGTTGGCGTAGCTAAGTCACGTCAGTCAGGTTGTTTAGAACCACACTCGATGCGGTCTCGTGTGGTTTTTCAGCCGCATTTGGACGTTAGGCCACTGGCTGATGCTCCTGTTGACGTTCAAGACGTTCACTAACAATCGGAGTTGACTTGTTTTGACGCTGTGCGTCAACCTCCGCATTCTAGATTTGTTTTGACTGCTCAGTCTAGGCAGTCAAAGCAGTCTCGAGTGGACGCTGTGCGTCCTCACGCACCTGTTGTGGTTGACAGTTCAGTTGTTGACAGTTCACAAACTGTCTAGCAGTTACATGACGTTGCGTTCTGGTCCGCTACTAATGCACCAGTGAGAGACTTGGCTTTTATCGGACAAGGTTCCTGTAGATGAGAAAGTTGCTGTTCTCCCTCCTACTGATATTCCCTTGAGGACTCTGTCAGATGGAGAGGAGCCTAAAGCTGCTTAGCCTCCTATGGACTTTAATTAAATCATGATGATTTTTTAAGGATCTTCGTCCGGATCTTTTTGTAACTGCTGCTCCTCGTTCGCCTAAACGTAAGAGCTTACACTAGGCCTAGCTACTTCCAAGCCGTTGTTTTTAAGCTAGTGCTCTCTCGCTCTCCTAGAGAGCGTTACGTTGGCTAGGCGACTGGTTCTTTCACCAGGAGGAGTTTGGGGGATACAGCCTTTGCTTTCCCTTCTTTTAAACTGGTTTATAGAGCGAGAGTCTGATATGACACGAGAGAAGTTCTCGGCTTGGGAGGTCATGCCTCTGCCCAGATAGACTTCTCAATTCTGGTAGACTCTCCCTGGCGCCTAGCCAGGAGACGCTCCAAGTTGTTTACAGGTCAACTTCTCAGCTGTTGTCGAGCCTTTGAAGGGTTGCTGTACTATTATGTCACGCATAACAAGGCTTTTAGGGATGGTAAACGGTTCCGCCTCAGTCGCTAACCCCGTCTGTTGCCACACCTGCTCCCGTAGACCCTAAATGGGCTTTGCTGCAAGACATGCAGTCCAAGCTTGCGTCCTTGATAGAGGACTTAAATGCGGAGAAGAACCTTCTGGCCAACAACCTTCCAACCGGTCGGTTGTACGCCCTGTTGACGCTGAGGTAACCTACTCGCGTCTGCCAGTTGAGGTGGTTCCTCCACCGATGCGACCCAGTGTGGGTTGCCAGCCGCACGTTGACGTTAAGCGACGCTCGGAGGTGGTTGTTGACGTTCAGGACGTTCAACAACCAGCAGAGGTGACTTGTTGTGACGCAGTGCGTCAACCTCAGCAACCCGGTAGGGTGTTGACTGCACAACCGAGACGGTCTAGACAGTTTCGGGTTGACGCTGTACTTCCTCGCGCTCCCATGGTTGTTGACAGTTCACAGACTGTGCAGCAGTTCCATGATATTGCGTCCGGCTCCGTCACGCATCCACCAGTGCGACCGGATTCAGCGAGTCAGACGTTGCCCACTCCGTTGCCGTTTCCTCATCAGTTTCGGATGAGGAACCCTCTGATGAGGACGTTGCTGAACAAGACGATCAGCCCCCAGCCCTGCTATCCATCCAGAAGATGCTGAAGAAGGAACGCTGCTCAGTCAGGCTGTGGATGAGTCTGGTAGGGACGCTGTCATCCGTGGATCAATTTGTGTCACTAGGAAGACTACACCTCCGTCCTCTTCTATACCATCTAGCTTTTCACTGGAAAAAGGACAAGACGCTAGAAGCGGTCTCGATCCCGGTTTCCGAAAAGATAAAGTCTTGTCTGACTTGGTGAAAGGACTATATCAACCTAAGAGAGGGTCTTCCCCTGACTGTTCAGACTCCCAACCACGTTCTCTTCTCGGACGCATCGGACGTAGGCTGGGGTGCGACATTAGACGGTCGGGAATGCTCGGGATTATGGAACTCGAGTCAAAGGACAATGCATTTCAACTGCAAGGAGCTACTGGCAGTACGTCTGGCCTGGAAAGCTTCAGGTCTCTCCTTCAAGGCAAAGTGGTGGAGGTGAACTCGGACAACAACACGGCTTTGGCGTACATCTCCAAGCAAGGAGGGACCTACTCTCTGACGTTGTACGAGATCGCTAGGGACCTCCTCACCTGGTCAAAAGGTCTAGACATATCACTAGTAACGAGGTTCATCCAAGGCAACTTGAATGTCATGGCAGATTGTCTCAGTCGGAAGGGACAAATAATTCCAACAGAATGGACCCTCCACAAGGATGTATGCAAGAGACTTTGGGCCACCTGGGGCCAGCCAACCATAGATCTCTTCGCAACCTCGATGACCAAGAGGCTCCCAATATTTTGCTCACCAATCCCGGACCCAGCAGCAGTTCATATAGATGCCTTTCTCCTAGATTGGTCACATCTAGATCTATATGCATTCCCTCCGTTCAAGATTGTCAACAAGGTACTGCAGAAGTTCGCCTCTCACGAAGGGACAAGGTTGACGCTAGTTGCTTCCCTCTGGCCCGCGAGAGAATGGTTCACAGAGGTACTTCGATGGCTAGTAGACGTTCCCAGAACACTTCCCATAAGGGTGGACCTTCTACGTCAGCCACACGTAAAGAGGGTACTCCAAGGCCTCCACGCTCTTCGTCTGACTGCCTTCAGACTATCGAAAGACTCTCGAGAGCTAGAGGCTTTTCGAAGGAGGCAGCCAGAGCGATTGCTAGAGCAAGGAGAACATCCACCCTTAGAGTCTACCAATCGAAGTGGGAAATCTTCCGTATCTGGTGCAAGTCAGTATCCGTATCCTCGACCAGTACCTCTGTAACTCAAATAGCTGACTTCCTCTTATTTCTGAGGAAAGAACGATCTCTTTCAGCTCCCTCTATCAAGGGTTACAGAAGCATGTTGGCATCAGTCTTCCGTCACAGAGGCTTAGATCTTTCCAACAATAAAGATCTACAGGACCTCCTTAAGTCTTTTGAGACCACGAAGGAGGGTCGTTTGGTTACACCTGGTTGGAATTTAGACGTGGTACTAAGATTCCTTATGTCAGACAGGTTCGAACCGCTACAATCAGCCTCCTTGAAAGATCTCACCTTAAAGACTCTTTTCCTGGTATGCTTAGCCACAGCTAAAAGAGTCAGTGAGATTCATGCCTTCAGCAAGAACATCGGATTCTCATCCAAAACGGCTACATGTTCTACAACTTGGTTTTCTAGCCAAAACGAGCTGCCTTCTCGGCCTTGGCCAATATCGTTCGATATTCCAAACTTATCGTATGGTTGGAAATGAACTAGAAAGAGTCTTATGCCCTGTAAGAGCTCTTAAGTTCTATTTAAAACGAACTAAACCTTTACGAGGCCCGTCTGAAGCTTTATGGTGTTCAGTTAAGAAACCATCTTTGCCTATGTCAAAGAATGCTTTATCCTATTTTATCAGACTGTTAATACGAGAAGCTCATTCCCATCTGAATGAGGAAGACCAAGCTTTGCTGAAGGTAAGGACACACGAAGTTAGAGCTGTCGCAACTTCCGTGGCCTTTAAACAAAATAGATCTCTGCAAAGTATAATCGACGCAACCTATTGGAAAAGCAAGTCAGTGTTCGCGTCTTTTTATCTTAAGAATGTCCAGTGTCTTTACGAGAACTGCTACACTCTGGGACCATTCGTAGCAACGAGTGCAGTAGTGGGTGAGGGCTCAACCACTACAATTCCCTAATTCCATAACCTTTTTAATCATTCTCTTGAAATGTTTTATTATTGTTTTTGGGTTGTCCGGAAGGCTAAGAAGCCTTTCGCATCCTACTTGATTTGGCGGGTGGTCAAAGTCATTTCTTGAGAAGCGCCTAGATTAGAGGTTTTGATGAGGTCCTGTTGTATGGGTTGCAACCCTTGATACTTCAGCTCCTAGGGGTCGCTCAGCATCCTAAGAGGATCGCGAGGCTCCGTAAGGAAGACGTACTTTAAAAGGCAGAGTAATTTTTCAAGTCGACTTCCTTACCAGGTACTTATTTATTTTATGTTTGTTATTTTGAATAACTGCTAAAATGAAATAAAAAATCCTTAGCTCATAATAATGTAAACAATTATTGCTGGTCTCTACCCACCCCCCTGGGTGTGAATCAGCTTATATAATCACCGGCTAAGTTTAATATTGAAAAATGTTATTTTTATAATAAAATAAATTTTTGAATATACTTACCCGGTGATTATATATTAAAGGACCCTCCCTTCCTCCCCAATAGAGACCCAGTGGACCGAGGAGAAAATTGAGTTCTGTGTTTACATTGAGTACTGAGTACCTGCCCGACAGATGGCGCTGTTGATGTACACCCCCTACCTGTATAGCGATCGCTGGCGGATTTTTAACGTAGAGTTTTTCTGTCGAGCAACAGAGTTGCAGCTTATATAATCACCGGGTAAGTATATTCAAAAATTTATTTTATTATAAAAATAACATGTTTTTGTAATTTTGAAAATATTGCATATGAATGAAAATTGATTGTCATTTAGAAGTAATATGATCTTTCATCTTTTAATGAAAATTTACTACCTTTGCTTCCTATATCTACCAACTGGATATTTACTAAGAATAAGTTCATGTAGGATATTGTGAATGTAATGTTGAATACTCTACTGCTGAAGAATGAACCTGTAACTGGCAGTAGATACAGGACTAGATTTTCTACAGTTCAATGCTTAATGTTGTCATGTTTTTTTTTTTTTTTTTTTTATGTATTATAGCCATGGAAGGAAAAATGAAAAGACTTGATTGGAGTTAGTACTTTCGTCCATTAGGGACATCAACAGACTCAACATTGAGAATACATATACAAAGACACCGTATTTATACAGGAGAAGCGGATCCAACAGTTGTCAATTTCTTAACCCTTTTATCCCCAAAGGACGTACTGGTACGTTTCACAAAACTCAGCCCTTTACCCCCATGGACGTACTGGTACGTCCTTGCAAAAAACTGCTATTTACATTTTTTTTGCATATTTTTGATAATTTTTTGAGAAACATCAGGCATTTTCCAAGAGAATGAGACTAACCTGACCTCTCTATGAGGAAAATTAAGGGTGTTAGAGCTATTTAAAAAAAAATTATACTGCAAAATGTGCTTGAAAAAAAATAACCCCTGGGGGTTAAGCGTTGGAAAGTTCCAAATAGCCTGGGGGTAAAAGGGTTAATAATTCCAGATTAGTCAGATTTTAGATAAAATGATAACACCGGATTAACGGAAAACAGACCAGGGCTTAGATTCAAATTTTGACCTTAGGTACAGGAGATTAAAAAGGATTCAATAATATTCCTTTGGGTATAGTCATTTACATGGATTATTTTACTTGTCTCTGAGCATCCAATTTAATGACTTGATCCTAACTGGCATGGTTTTTTTATGTATCTCCTATAGGTGTTGAATGCCGAGATTAGAGGTGCCGCAGGAGTGCTGTTATATTCCGACCCATCAGGCGTTTGTCCGGATGGATGTACTCCAAATGTTACGTACCCAAATACTATATATAACCCTATGGAAGCTGTCCAGCTAGGTACAACTTATCTGAGTAATGGTGACCCGCTGACGCCATTCTACCCATCAATTGGTAAGAAATAAAAAATTGTATATATTATGATATGGATACATCTTCAAGAGCTTTGTATAAAATTTTATAAACTTTGAGTCCCTTGCTTTTATTCATCGGGTAGTTTGTAGCGCTACGGCCAAACGTCATAATTTGCTTATTATCGCTCCGACTGTTATCTTGTTTAGAATAAAAACGTTTGGAAATGGTCTACGGATCTTAAATATGTTGTGTAAGGGGGGTTCCGGGGAGGCGCAGCCCCCCTGGGTAAGGACACGGCTTTTAGCATACGTTAGGTGGGTTTTTTAAGTTAGCTTCTCCTGTCGTACTCGCAGGTAAGGAAACTGTTGTGTAAGGGGGGGGGGGGTCCGGGGGTGCGAAGCCCCCCTTGGTAAGGATACGACTTTTAGCATAGGTTAGGTGGGTTTTTTAAGTTAGCTTCTCCCGCCAAAATTGATTTTAGAACGACGGCCACAGTTCAGAATATTCCCGTTTTCTACGGGATCTGTCCGTCACCCTGCAAAGGCTCCTATTCATCTGGCTGGAGTCTTCCTTTATGCCTGAGAACCTCTCATGATGTTCTTATAGACTCTCTCTTGAAACTCGTTTGCTACCAAGAACTGCACTTCAGGTGAGTCTTGGTTATTGGTTTAATATTTTAAAGCTATTCATGACCTACTTTTCTTCACTGGTGAGTCACTCTCCATCGGAGTTCGGGAGTCAGCAATAGGAACATCAAGGTGTGAATTCATAAAATAAAGGAAATTTTGGTAATCATCACTATCATCATCATCTCCTACGCCTATTGACGCAAAGGGCTTCGGTTAGATTTCGCCAGTCATCTCTATCTTGAGCTTTTAAATCAATACTTTTCCATTCATCATCATCTACTTCATGCTTCATAGTCCTCAGCCATGTAGGCCTGGGTCTTCCAACTCTTCTATGTCTTGTGGAGCCCAGTTGAAAGTTCAATGAACTAATCTCTCTTGTTATTTTTATTCTAGTGCAACGTTCATATACTGTACATGCCCACCATCCTCCCCACTTGACTAGCAGTGTCAAGAGGATAAGGATTAGTGTAGACTTCAAGACTGAAAAATACAGTACTATGTACCCAAGCCATAGTTATTGCCATTAGCCACTAGATTGTTGCATTACTAAACTAGAGGTCTAACCTATTGAGAGGGGAAAAAAATTAGATTTTTAATTTTTTTTGGTGAATGTCAAACAGAAACCAAGCTTCGAGGTGACAGTAGAAAGAAATTTATGATTAAGGTTCTGTTTTTCTTGTTATTTCTTCATCACCATTATCTCCTATGCCTATTGATGCAAAGAGCCTTGTTATTTGGTACTATCTAATTTGCAAAGCACTATTTTGCTTCATCCAAAATGCAGTTTTTAAATATTAAACTTAGCCGGTGAATATATAATAGCTGACGTCTCCGACGGCTCAATAGATTCCAAAAACTCGCGAGCGATCGCCGTGAAGGTTGCGGGTGTGACCACCAGCGCCGACTATCGGCCAGATACCGCATATACTTGTCAATTTCTCCAGTTCTTCTCTGTCGGTCTTGTCGACAAGTTGGTTCCGCTCGCTTTATGACCTCGAGTTTTCGACCGAATTGGTGAAGTACTTGGTTTTGGTTTTATTGCTTTCGCCGTGTTGGATTATTCAATACTATCTTCAAAAGAAATGCTTTTGAAAGGAGAGGAAAAGTGTTTTGCCCTTGCTTTTTTTTATTCTCTGGTTTTTCCATATAGAAAAGATGGCCGACCCTTCCCTCAGTGTACGGAAGTGTGTTAAAGGCTTTTAGTAATTATTTTATCACTTTATAAATTATTGTTGATATTTATAGATTTACCTCTATATATTTTATATTTTATATCTCACCCGCCTTTATTAGGCCTCTTCGATTAGCTTTCCATTTATACTAAACATCAAGATAAATTTTACGTCACTCCTTTATAGCACTTGTTATTAAGTCCAACAAGTTTTTTCTCGTGTTTACCCTTGGATTTATCATTATTTTATAATTGATGGCCGATTCCCATGATACCGCAGCTGAAGGAAACGCATCCGACCTCCCTCCTGTCCCTGGAGGATCACGATTGCTGGACTAACGCCCCGGCGACCTTCACATCGGGTAAATTAAGCGCTGACTGTGCTTCCATTCAGTTCAGTGAGTGGCTACCCAGGCTTCCGGAATCCCTGATATGCCTCGAGCTCGAAGCCTGTATGCGCCTGAGTAGACCTATCAACTCGGCTACAATGGCAGAAAAGACCTCTTTAATGTATGAAGAAGAACCACCTTTTAAGGTCTTGACGAAGTCATTACTTCAAACCTTACTGTCTGATTCCTACGACTTCTTTGCGGCCAGACGTCGTTGCTGTAGGCATGTCTTGTCTGAGGCCACTATCAGACATGAGCCTAACAAGCTCATTAAAGCCCCAGTCTGGAGCTGCTAGGGTCAATCAGAGCCTCAAGGTTCGATGGGCTTAGTCCCCAAGCACAAGTTCGAACCGGCCAGCAACCAATCTCGAGGTAGAAAGAGTCTGAGATCTTTCCATTCCTTCCAAACCGGCGGTCCCAACAGGTGGTTCAAACCATCCCGGTGGCACACGGGAGTCAACCTTTCACTTCGAAGGGTCAACCCCAACAGCAATACGTGCTGGTTCCTCAGTCCCAAGTAGCAACTACCTCCTATGCTACTTCCCCAGCCCTTAGGCCCACCTTTGAAACTCAGGGTGCTTTCCAGGGTTACCAGCGCCCCAGAGGCGCTAGCTCGAGAGGAACTTTTCGCAACAGCTACTCTCGAGGCCGAGGAGGTAAATCCGCAGCAAATCATTGGGAGTTCTCAGGTAGGGGTGGGACTTTACATCTTCCGGAACCGTTGAACGTTCAACATTTGGGCTTTCAGTATAATTTCCAAAGGTCTGGGGTGGAGTTGGATAGAAAGGTCCCCTCCACCAACCAGTTTTCATCAACATCCAACGGAAGAGCTAGTCTTATATGAAAACGATCTATTGCAAAAGGAAGCAATAAAGAAAGTAAATCGTTTGTAATTTCAGGATCACTTGTTCAGCGGGCCAAAGAAAGACTCAGAATAGCGAAGAGTAATCCTAGACCTGTCGCTTCTGAATTCTTACATTTAATGCGACAAGTTTCACATGCTGACCATCTCTCAGGTGCGGACCTTGCTTCTCTGTGGGGCCGTCACCTCCTCTATGGATCTTGCAGACGTTTGCTATCATGTTCCGAAAGCAAGGCATTTTCGTCCGTTTCTAAGCTTCAACTAGGCAAACTGCCTCACAGCAACTACAGAGTGATAATCTCTTACAACAGTTTTGGTTCCAAATCAATTCGAGAAATCTCGTTTGGTCCCGAGGACAAGTTTCAATGGTTAGGATTCAATGGGTTCTATGCTCCCACACTGTCTCCCAACAGCCAAGAGGAACGATATAGCAAAACACAATACGTTTTCTCAAAGACAAATTGTCTTCCAGAAGAAATCAAGAGAGAATCCTGGGTGCCCTCCAGTTTGCCTCAGTAACAGATATACTACTGAAGGCCAGACTGAAAGATATAAGCCGAGTATGGTGCTCCAGGAAAACGAGTAATATCGAGACAAAGGGCTCGACTCCAACCAATTCTGAAGAAAAGACTTCAACCATGGACAAAGGTCAAAATCTGGCAAATCCGTTTCCTTACAATATCCACCCCCAAGCTCGTCATTTACACAGACGCCTCCCTAACAGGCTGGGGGGGGGATACTCTCAGTACAAGAAAGTCCTGGGACTATGGTCGACAATATTCCGCCAACTTCATATCAATGTTTTAGAGGCCATGGCGGTATTTTTTACCTTAAGCAACCGGCTCCAGCCAAAAACCAACATAGTCAGGTTTCTTCTAGATAGATAGTGGCGGACGCACTTTCGAGGACAACTCCGCTGGAGTCGGAGTGGTCACTAGACCCAATGTCCTTCAGTTGGATTCTTTCTCAGGTTCCGGATCTCCAGATAGATCTGTTTGCAACAAAGTCCAACTACAAACTAGAGTGCTACGTAGCTCCCAGCCCGGATCCTCGGGCTTACGCCACAGACGCAATATCATTAGTCTGGAACACTTGGGAGAGAATTTACCTATTCCCACCAATAAATCTGTCGATGAAAGTGTTAGACAAGCTCAGGACTTTCAAAGGCCAAGTTGCTCTAGTAGCCCCCATCTGGCCCAAGCACAACGGGTTTCCCCTTCTGGTGGAACTGGGTCTCCACCTCGACAGATCCCCAATCCAATACTAACACAAGCAGTACAACTCGCTGTGTGTTAGCTTCCTCAAATTCAGAATGCCCTACCTTTCTGGACTTTATGAAATTTGCAGCTCAAGAGGTGCAGATATTGATCCTCAAATACGTTATTTTTAGAATCAGATAAGAGGGGATCCACCCTTCGACAGTATGATTCGGCTGTTATGAAACTTGCCAGTTTTTAAGGGACTCAAAGGTTGAGACGATGACTATGAATCTGACAGTAACCTTCTTCAGAATTTTATTTGAATCAGACTTAGCGGCTTGTACTATTACCACAAATTAAGTCAGCCTTGAAGGTTTTACAATTGGCTTTAATATTGCCCTTACAGATTCATACTTCTCATCCATCCCGAGAACCTGCGCCAGATTGAAACCATCAACTCACCCTAGCTCAGTTTCCTGGTTTCTGAATGACGTACTTAAGTTGGCTTCAGACACTCTTAACGAGACTTGCCATTATATTCCATTGGTTAGGAAATCCTTGTTCTTAATGAACCTGACTTCTGGCGCCAGAATATCAGAACTTTCAGCCTTGTCTAGAGATCCAGGTCATATTGAATTTCTCTCGTCAGGGGAAGTACTCCTTTCCCCTGACAAAAGATTTTTAGCGAAAATGAGGACCCCCAGGACAGACGGTTCCCCTGGAAGATTGTCTCACTTCCGCAGGACCCATCTTTATGTCCAGTAAACACTCTGGAAGCCTACTTAAACATATCTCCCGTTCAGTCCTCGGGGCCCTTACCCATTAGAGAAGGTGAAGAACCATCATCCTGAAAGGACTCAGACAGAAGATTCTGCATTTCATTAACGGGCTACCTAGAATCATTCCCACATCACTCCCTCACGTCCATGATATATGAGCTGTAGCTACCTCAGTTAATTACTATGAACTTCACTGGACTTACTAAATATACAGGCTGGAAGTCTCCAACAGTATTTAAACGCCACTGCTTAAAACCTCTGGAAGCCTTATATTTGCTACAGTGGCAGCAGGGAATGTGATTCCTCCTGAACATAGTGAACCTTAATCAACTATGTCTTGCTATCCTCTTATCTGTTATTTTGGATTTTATTTTACTTCCTCAGGTATTGTTCCAAGATTTGGGACCATTTCTCTGGTACTATTTCACTGGGCGGCACAGCTCGGAGCCCAGAAAAGGGATTTTGACGAAGGAAAAATCTATTTCTGGGCGAGAGACCTGTGCCGCCCAGTGAACCCTCCCTTGACTTCCCTCCCAACATGGGCCCCAAACCTTGGGTGCTATGAGGAGTGACGTCACTGGCGTGGGTTGGGTTAGTGGTAGTAGTGTTGATCGGCACCTCGCTGTGGCGGGGATTTTGAAGAGGAGATATCTAAATAGTGCGAGACCTCTGGTTGTGAATTATCACGCCCCAGTATTTTATACCGACACCTTATATAGGTGAGCGAGCTGGGTTCAACCTGGCATTCCTATGCTTTTTTTCTCTGGTAATATATAGCAGTTATATTCCTTAGAAATAGTGCTCTAGGTGTATTTCACTGGGCGGCACAGGTCTCTCGCCCAGAAATAGATTTTTCCTTCGTCAAAATCCCTTTTTTGTTTATTTGCGGCCTTTACCTATTCTATGTAGGCGGTCCTAACTTGGAAAACGAAGTTAAACAACGTTGAGCCCATTCAACTTTTATTTTTGTTTAGTTTAAAACAGTTGCTCTGTAAGAGTGATGAAATGAATATTTTTTAGAAAATATTTTAAGAAATATATTCTTTGAATAGTCTTCGTGCTGTTTTTTCAAAGATGAACTAACGTTTGGTTTATTTATGCTACGCAGTTTGCGCTTTATCGTTACGATAGAGAAAGAGGGAATCACGGTTTCACTTTGCAGAAAGAGTAAATCGATTTTGACGTTTTGTTCATTCTTCTTTCAAACTGAAGTGTTTTAGATACTAATTTAAAGGAACTTGTTAATTTTCAATTTCTTAGTCCTTTCAGTTTTTTCCTTTAGTCAAATAACCTGTTATTGACGAAGGGTGAGTGGGCCATTCTCTTGTGAGTGACAAGAGAGAGAGAGAGAGAGAGAGACGGAGAGAGAGAGAGAGAGAACGATCCGATCTTTATTCTCGTCCCAAGTCTCTGTACAAGGAGTTTGGGAGCGAGTAACGTTGTTCTCGATTCAGTTTTTTTTTTACTCTCGTCCCAAGTCTCTGTACGGGGAGAGAGGATAAAACGTTTTAGTTTTTATTCTCGTCCCAAGGCACTGTACGGTGAGAGATTGAAAACGTAGTCCGTAGTGAACTAGTGTTTAGTCTCCTCCCCAGTCACTGATCTTTTTAACTTTATATATTTCCGTTTTATTTGATATATATGTATATGTTTATTGATTTTTGCATGTGTGTTTCATTTTGTACTAATGTGCTTACATTATACGACTCATTTCGCAATTCTAACCTTTTGATGTAAGGGAGAATTGCGTTCTTCAGGTAGAAATCAGTTTTATTCATGTTTAATGTGAAACTATTGAAAAATACGATATCAGTGAAGTAAGTGCAAAAAACATGTTCTGTGTTGCGGAGGGTTCGTTTGTTCGTGCTTGTCACTTGCCTAGTCCGAGACCTCTTTCAGGCTCTCCTGCACCAGGGAGAAGGAATGTCATAGGACCTAAGGGAGTGAGGAGTGTAAACCAACGAACAGACGTTCCCTCAAAGGTATCAGACGTTGCTCGGCAAGTACGTCCTTGCCATAAGACAGGAGAGACGAAGTTTCTCCTCGTCTTCCGATGATTCGTCTCTTTAAAAGCCTGGGCGTAAAGTTTCGAGACGGTTGAAACATTTATTAGTTCCTTCAGAACAAGTTCAACGTCCTAGCTGTAGTCATAATAAGAGTCCCGTTCATAGCGATGACGTTCATGTACAGACGTTTCTGCCACAGACTCGACGTGACGTTGAGCGGTAGACACCGTAGACACAACGTGACATCGAGTGTCAGTCACCGTAGTCTCGATATAGCATCGATCAGCAGTCACTGCTGTTTACTACGTGACGTTTGAACGTCAGCCACTGCAGTCACAGGTTGATCCGAAGTTAGATATGCTGTTAAAGCTTTCTTCTTCAATAGAAGCTTTCGATCCTGTTCCTGTGCGAAAGGATCCTTTGCTTTTTGTACGTCACGGTTCTGGGATACGTGATTCGGGTCTTCAACCTTCTAGACGAGCTTTGTTACGCCACGCTGACGTTATCTCTAGTGACAGCTTTGCTGTTAAGCGAGATGTGGAGCATAAATCTCGATGTAACTTTGAACGCTTTGAACGTCAGCCACCGCAGTCACAGCGTGACGTTGAGATGCAGACACCGCAGACACGACGTGACGTTGAGCGGTAGACACCGTAGACATGACGTGACGTCGAGGGTCAGTCATCGTAGTCACGATATAGCATCGAACAGCAGTCACCGCTGTTACTACGGGACGTTTGAACGTCAGTTACTTCTGTCACGACGTGTAGTAGAATAACATTCTCTGCAGTCACAACGTGACATCGACCCTCCAACTTTAACTTCTGTTCATATACAAGTTGATGTAGCCTGTCAGGCTTTTCCTTCACGTCATTCTGAATATAAATCTCCTTCTCGCAAGACTTTAGATTTATCAGATGATGTGCCTTCTGAAGAAGTAGATGACCCCCTTTCAACTAATGTACCTTTGGGGAGTCATTCAGAAGAGGAGTAACCTAGGGTGGTCCAACAATCCCTTGTTTTTTAATTATGAATTTCTTTAGTGAAATTTTGTCCTAGACTTTCTTCGACGCCTACTTTTACGAAGTCAGTTCTCTCTTGTTCTTCCAAGAGGGCCATGCTCTTACTGGGAGACTGGTTGGAATCCAGGAGAAGTTTATGAAAGTCTGCTTTTGCTTTTCCTCCTTCTTAATTAACTTCTCGCTCGGGCATCTGGTGTGACACAGGAGAAGCTCGAGGAGAAGTTCTCGGCTTGGGAGTACCTGCCTCTGCCCAGGGAGACTTCTTAAGCCTTGTGAACTCTCCTCGTTGTCTAGCCATGAGACGCTCCAAGATTTTATGGTCGGCTTCAGAGCTAGACCATCTCCTGTTAGGAGTTTTTTTCGAGCGTTTGAAGTTTTTATTTGTTGGATTGGTCCCTGGGAGCCTTAAGTAAGAAGGTCTCTCCAGCTGTCAATGTATTGCTGTACAATTATGTCATGCATGAACAAGGCTATCAGGGATGGCTCCAATGATCTGGCAGCCACGTTCACTGCAGGAACAAGGCTATCAGGGATGGCTCCAATGATCTGGCAGCCACGTTCACTGCAGGAGTACTTGAGATGTAAGTGCGCTCAATGTGTTCATTGTCAAGACAAAGTTCACGATGAAGACTACCAAATCTGTCTTGGCAGCAGTAAGGGAAGGCGACTGGATGGTCTCTCTCGACCTTCAGGATGCATACTTCCACATCCCGATTCATCCAAACTTTCAACAACATCTGAGGTTTGTGGACGGGAAAGTAATGTACCAATTTCGAGCACTGTACTTCGGCCTCATTCCTGCTCCTCTTGTTTTTACAAGGCCCTTGCAAAATGTAGCAAGCTTTCTACATTTTTTGAGGATTCAGAGCCTCCCTTTATTTTTACGACTGGCTAATCAGGGCGTCGTCATTAAATCGCTGTCTGGAGAGCCTCTAATGGACCTTAGACCTAACCAAGGAGCTAGGTCTCATAGTGAATGTAGAGAAGTCGTAACTTACAGTACCCCATCCCAGACTATTCTTTATTTGGGAATGGAGATACAGTGTCTGATTTTTCGGGCCTTTTCGTCTCCCACAAGAATGGAACAAGCTCTGTTAAAAGTCCTTCACTTGCAAGAGAAAAACAGTTGCTCTGTAAGAGTTTGAACTAGCCTCGTAGGAACTCTTTCATCGCTGGAGTAGTTTATCTCTCTGGGGAGACTCAACCTTTGCCCTCTCCAATTTCACCTAAACCATTGGAACAAGGAGAAGGGCTTAGAGAGTATCTCTTTCCCAATCTCCAACTCAGTCTAGACATGTCTGACTTGGTGGGACAGCAACATCAGACTTCGAGAAGGTCTTTCTCTTGCGATCAAGAACCCAAACCATGTTTTGTATTCAGATGCATCGGATTTGGGTTAGGGAGCTCCACTGGACAGTCTGGAATGCTCGGGTCTTTGGTCCACGGATCAGAAGGAACTCCATTTAAGGCAAGTAACATCCCTCCTTTGGCGAGATTTTTGCAAGGAAAAATTAATGTCTTGGCGGACTGCCTCAGCAGAAGAGGACAAGTCATCTCCATGGAGTGGACGTTGCACAAGACTGTGTGCGAGAAGCTATGGATGACATGGGGTCAACCCACCATAGATCTTTTTGCGACTTCACTGACAAAGAGGCTCTCGACTTACTGCTTTCCAGTTCTGGATCCAGAGGCAGCCCACATAGACGCTTTCCTGCTGGACTGGTCTCACCTGGACGTTTATGCCTTTCCACCTTTCAAGATCCTAAACAAGGTGCTGCAGAAGTTCACCTCTCACGAAGGAACCAGGTTGATGTTGGTTGCTCCACGCTGGCCCGCGAGAGAGTGGTTCACAGAGGTACTTCTATGGCTGGTAGACGTTCCAAGAAGTCTGCCGTTGCGGATGGATCTCTTGCGACAGCCTCACGTAAAGAGATTTCATCAAAGCCTCCCCACGCTTCGTCTAACTGCCTTCAGACTATCGAAAGACTCTCTTGAGCTCGAGGGTTTTCGAAGGAGGCAGCTAGAGCGATCGCGAGGGCTAGAAGATCCTCTACCATCAGGATTTATCAGTCGAAATGGGAGGTATTTAGAGACTGGTGCAAGTCCTCCTCTATTTCCTCTTCCAAGTGCCTCTGTAGCACAGATTGCGGAGTTTCTGCTTTATCTGAGAAACGGTCGCTCCCTCTCTGCATCCACCATTAAATGGTTCAAACAGGTTTGAACCATTAAATTCAGCCTCCCTGAAGGATCTTACCCTCAAGATACTTTTTTTTGGTGTGCTTGGCTTCGGCTAAAAGGGTTAGTGAGATACATGCTTTTAGCAAGAACATCGGCTTCTCCACTAATAAAGCAGTATGCGCTCTTCAACTTGGTTTTTTGGCCAAGAATGGACTTCCGTCTCGTCCTTGGCCTAAATCATTTGATATCCCCAGTCTTTCTGAGATTGTGGGGAATGAAGTTGAAAGAGTGCTGTGCCCCGTTAGAGCTCTTAAATTTTATTTATCCAGAGCTAAACCGCTACGAGGTTGTTCAGAGGCTTTATGGTGCTCCGTTAAAAAGCCCTCTTTGCCCATGTCTAAGAATGCGTGGTCTTATTTTATTAGACTTTTGATTCGGGAGGCACACTCTCATTTAAGTGAGAAGGATCGTAATTTACTTAAAGTCAAGGCTCATGAAGTCAGAGCGATAGCAACTTCAGTAGCGTTTAAGCAAAATAGATCCATTAAAAGTATTATGGACGCGACCTTTTGGAGAGGCAAGTCGGTATTCGCTTCATATTACTTGAAAGATGTCCAGACTCTTTATGAGGACTGCTACACACTGGGACCATTCGTAGCAGCGAGTGCAGTAGTGGGTGAAGGCTTTACCACTACATTCCCTTAATCCCAATATCCTTTTAATCTACTCTTGAAACTTTTAATCTTATTTTGGGTTGTACGGGAGACTAAGAAGGCTTTCGCAATCTTTTTGATTTGGCGGGTGGTCAAAATGTTGTTTCTTGAGAGCGCCCAGATTAAGGGTATTGATGAGGTCCTGTTATAGGGGTGTTCGCCCTGGATATAACAGCTCCTGGGAGTTTTTCAGCATCCTGAGAGGATGGCTGGGCTTCGTGAGGAAAGCAGACTAATGAGGCAAAGTAATCATCAGAGTCGGCTTCCTTACCAGGTACCTATACTTAAGTTGGTTTTTTATGAAATAATTGTCAAAAAACTCTTGAGCATATACGCCTTTATTGTATTAATACTGGTCTCTACCCACCACCATGGGTGTGAATCAGCTATTATATATTCACCGGCTAAGTTTAATATTTAAAAATGATATTTTGATTATAAAATAAATTTTTGAATATACTTACCCGGTGAATATATAAATTAAAGGCCCTCCCTTCCTCCCCGATAGAGACCCAGCGGACTGAGAAGAACTGGAGAAATTGACAAGTATATGCGGTATCTGGCCGATAGTCGGCGCTGGTGGTCACACCCGCAACCTTCACGGCGATTGCTCGTGAGTTTTTGGAATCTGTCGAGCCGTCGGAGACGTCAGCTATTATATATTCACCGGGTAAGTATATTCAAAAATTTATTTTATAATCAAAATATCATATCTTTGAAATTCTATTTATGCAGAATATGTTGCTTTTTTCCCTCAAAATTGTCAAAAATTATATGTGCAATGAAATTAATATCTTTATAGCTTTGTTTATCTTGGTGTCTAAAGCTCTGTCCTGTTTCAATTTACTCTGCATGGAAAAAACTTCTACACTATTTACTTGTGGTAGTTGGTACACAGACCTTTTATCATGTTTCTAATGATTTGAGGCAAATGATTAGCTAGAATTTAATATAAATTCAATCCGAGATAATTTCCTTTGGGTGCGAGTATGTTTCCTTGTGGTTCTCTCTCATTCTTGATTTAAGAATTCTGGTAAATTATATAAGTCTTCTTCTTCCCAGCTGGTTCCCATTTTTATTTGGGGTCGCCGTTGCGGATGAGCCATTTCCATCTTTTTCTATTCTGCGCTTCTGCCTCATCAATCCCCTTCTCCTGTAAATCTCCTCTCACACAGTCCCTCCATCTCTTTCTTGGTCTCCCTCTTCTTCTTCTTCCTTGAACCTGGTAAATTATATAAGTGCCTTTCGTAACTCTACAAGAACTTTATCAGTTGTAGGCTGGTCAAAATTAATTCAAAAGGGTTTGATTAATTTGCAATTGTAAATTTTGTGAAGCCAATTCATATTAGTAATAACTGAAGTTTCTTCTCATCAGAAAGTGCTTTTAGAATTCCTGAAGAAGAGGCTGCTATTCCGAAGATTCCTGTCCAACCGATTAGTTATAGCGATGCTCAACATATTTTCAAGTAAGTTTTTGCTTCCAGATGCAAATATTTCACAAATATTTCCAGAGAACTTATACAATAGAATTACTAGTGTACATTGAAATATTGCGGGTCGACCTCGGGCCTAGAGAGCCAAGCTCCGCAAGACTTACCAGCTTGGGGTCCGGGACAGCGACGCTGGGATTCCATCATGAAAAGCGAACACGCAAACGACTTAAAAACACAAGGGAAAGGTGAGGAACACAACGGGAACACGTGGTACACAAGGGAAAGGAACACAAGGGAACACGTGGGACACAAGGGATGAAGAACACAAAGGAACACGTGGTACACAAGGTGATCGGACGGGATAAGTGAGAGAGAGCGGCGAGATGTTATCTACTCCACGACCAGACGCTTACTGGCGAGCTAACAAGCGCGACCTCACGCGCTGGCCCCGGGTCGCCCCAGGCCGAGTATCCTTCCGCCCCGGAGCGCCCCGACAAGGTAACGGAGAGAGAGGGAACTACGCAAAATTCTTGGTCGGTAATTGAGGAGATCCCAGATCCTCCTAAGAAAGTAGTTCGAGGTAAGTACTGTTAGGAAAAATACAAATTACTTAAAATTTGTGATTTATTTAATGATTTGAGTTTTATCAGCATTAATTTATGTAATGATTTGAGTGTTTTATCAACATTTCAAAATACCAAGTATAGATATGGAATTTCAACCACCGAAAACAGTTGTTTTGTCTGATTCACTTATGTTCTATGATGAAATCATCCAGATTTTTATCATTGGATTGATTCTAGATAAACTTTAGAAATTAACCATCCACCTGGAATCCAAGTGAATCCTACTTAAGTTGCCCATTCAAAGGAATGAGCAATGAACCTAAATTGCCCATTCAAAGGAATGAGCAATGAACCTAAGTTGCCCATTCAAAGGAATGAGCAATGAACCTAAGTTGCCCATTCAAAGGAATGAGCAACGAACATGCTCTCTACAATGCCAAAAAATATTGTTCAACATTGTCCATCTTGTCCTATCATCCTATACCCAAAGCTAATCCTTAGCTAGATGGTCATGTTATGTTGATATGGAGAAACATAGCATTTTGAGCAGAACTTGTAGGAAGAGCATATTGATCAAAGTCAGGAATAGATGGAATTGTAGGCTTATACAAACATCATAGAGCAGGTAAAAACATAGGCAGGCGCTATTGCATGAAACAAATGCTATGGGACAGGTGCAAACGCAGTGGTAGGAGCCAGTTCATCGTGCGAACTTAGTGGAACAATTAAGAATCCAGGGGTGGGTGCCAGAAGAACTCATGGTAGGTATCATGCTTGTTCTGAGAAAGAGAAAATCAAGTTATACTAAGTGGTTGGATATCGGGTCATAAGTGATATGGTCGGTGCCCATTTCTAATGTGTTTAGTATTAATTTCATTGTAATTCTAGGCAGATGGCTCACATAGGCATTCAAGACCTATGAAACTATCTATAGTCCATTTCTTTTAGCGAGGCATATTTGCACCGACTCGCAGCGGTGCCCTTTTAGCTCGGAAAAGTTTCCTGATCGCTGATTGGTTAGACAAGATAGTTCTAACCAATCAGCGATCAGGAAACTTTTCCGAGCTAAAAGGGCACCGCTGCGAGTCTGTGCAAATCTGCCTCGATAAAAGAAATGGACTATAGTCATAAAGTTTTGAATATTCAAGTATATACCTGACAGTATCTAAAAGTATTTTCCTTAAATTTTCACTTTTTTCTTATGTTAGCCATCACTTCAGGACTAAAAATCCGTAATTATAGGCGTAATTGTCTATTGCTTGAACTTTCTGAGTACTTTTTATTCACCAAGGTTTTTCATAGTGTCAGTATTAGATCATTGAATTTATAATCATTCTAAACGAATTTACATTAATTTTTTCATGTTAAGTGTTCATAACTATCTTGGGTAATTTATTGCAATCTGTTACAGATATTTAGGGGGAGAAAGGGCTCCCGATGAGTGGCAAGGGGGATTAGATCTTGAATATCGTCTGGGTCCTGGATTACGAAATCCATCGTGGACAACGCAGTTATCAGTACACACAAGTTCTGCTAATGCTACGATTTTCAATGTTATTGCTACAATTACTGGAGAAGAGGAGCCAGGTAAGATGTTTTTATTACTATTTATAATAAAGCAATTGGAAATATGTTTTTTGTTCCAGTTGGCATTTATCAATAGAATTATCATATAAAACAAAACACACTGCTAAACTTTCATTGTATATATTAGAATCTAATTATTGTTGACAGAACACATTAGCATACATTTTTGTACAGGAAATAGGTGCTTAGTAGGTTTTTCACGAAATTTTTATATAAAATGTTCATAGATTTACTTAGTTTTAGCTATCTACGGTTATTTAACATATCCATAAAGTACAGTTATGTTATGACTTGAAATCTTAAACAATGGAAATTTAACAAATTCCTTTCTAAGCTCCCATAGTATAAAAGCCTGTGGCTTGAACCTTCTGTGCAAGTCGCTGTACTTTTGCATGCTTGCTTACCAAGCTGTTTGAAAAGTAATATCATCTGAAACTCATGAATGGCAGAGGCAAGGGACAGTGACATTGCTCTAACAAGCAGGACAATGCCCTAGAGACTGACCATATATACATATGATCAGTGCCCAAGCTAGGACCAGGGAGGGCCAGGCAATGGCTTCAGATGACTCAGCAGATAGACCTATAGGATCCCCCAAACCCCCATCCTTAGGTCACAAGGATGTTGAGTTTTCAGCGACCAAAGGAACTAACGAATTTGAGCGGGACTCGAACCTAGTTTGGCATTCATCAGTCAGGGACGTTTCATCAGGATTAGATTTTAGATCTGATAAGAACGTAAAGTACTTGTTTTAAAACCGCCAGTGCTCTTGAAATTTGTCAAATTTTTCTTTTAAGTGTTCTAACCTTCACCCTGAGTCTTATAATTATTAGCCCTTTTTTGGAAATTTCCAACCCTTAACCCCCAAGGGTTATTTTTTTTCAAGCACATTTTGCAGTATATTTTTTTTTTAATTGCTCTAACAGCCTTAATTTTCTTCATAGAGAGGTCAGGCTGGTCTCATTCTCTTGGAAAATGCCTGAATTTTCTCAAAGAATTATCAAAAATATGGAAAAAAAATTTAAATAGCATTTTTTTGCAAGGACGTACTGGTACGTCCATGGGGGTAAAGGGATGAGTTTTGTGAAACGTACCAGTACGTCCTTTGGGGGTAAAAGGGTTAAGATCTTGTTGGAATTTGAACTAAAAAAACACACCATTGGAAACCTTGAAAGTATGGCACACTACTAGTAACTATCGCAACTTCTGGATGTTCTTATTGAACCAGATGAGGGTTGCCAAATCAACCTCTCAAAACTTGAGGGATTACATGATCTTATGATCAGTCATATTTATGTATGCTTTTCCATACATTATTTAAAGAGGACTGTTGGTCCTTTTTCTCCTTATTTTTTGGTGGGAATGTTCTAGGTTAGGTTTGCCTTTTGCTTTGGAATATAATTACTAATTATTCCAACACAGAGACAAACCTTCGTACTTTAAATACATACATACATATACCAAGGCACTTTCCCCCATTTTGGGGGGTAGCCAACATCAAACAAATGAAACAGAAAAGGGGACCTCTCCTCTCTACGTTCCTCCCAGCCTGACAAGGGACTCAACCCAGTTGAAAATAGCATAAGAACTTGGCCATGAAAACTTTTAATAAGGTGTGGTTGTTACAAGTAGTTAGTGGGGCATTATTGCCCTCACCTCAATCCCAACAACCCCACTTTGATTTTAGCCATGATTGAGAGTGGACATTGTCTTCCATGCTCCTGGAACTGGCTCTCCTATTAAAGACTTTAATTATGTTTGTTTTTCTAGTCAGATGTCAGTGTTAACCTTGAGGTTGCCGACATGCTGGTGTGTCCTGGCAAGTTTATGTTAGGGACGGAGACGGATCCTCTCTGACTTTGCCTTAGTGCAGAGTTCACTCCTGCGCAGAGGCATCTCCATGCTTCGAGTGTTGGGAATGGTCATTCTCCATGTGTATGGCAGGAGAAGGAAGACAAAGTCTAAAAAGGATTTTTTGTCTTCAGGGTCTTCCTCGAAGTTGAAGAAATCCTGACGACTTCCTCCCTCTCCTGTTACCCTTCCCTCTGCCTCTTCTCGTTCAGCCTCCTCTGGCTGTCGACCAAACACTAGCAGTGACCTTTCGGGCAACCTTTATTCCAGGGAGCTCTTTCCGTCTCCCCTAGCAAGACAGCGAAAACTTAGTCCCTTGGCGATTTGCTACTCGAGACTCCTTGAGTCTGCTCTAGCCTTCACTTGGACTTGTGGGTTTCCTGTCAAAGAACAGGCTTCTGGCCGGGGTGGCTTTGGCACTTACCCCTCTATAGCTGACAGGAGGGTGGTCCCTTTTGCTCGGTCTCTTGCCCTCATGACTATGTTTAGGAGTAGCAGAACCTCTCCCATTGGAGGATCTGCAAGGTAGCACTCTATCGAGTGTTGCCTCAGCGTACTCACCTTTTGGGATGAGCTCGCACAAGAGGATAAGCTTGTATGTCCTTTCCGGGGTAGCTCTCAGCCTATCATTCCCCCAGCATTTGCACCCCTCTGAGTGAGCTCACACACTGAATGTGCTCAGCGTGAGGAAAGTATTAACCTTCCTCCCCCTTCCTAGCATGCCGACCCTTTGGGGATCTTTGGCAGGTTCTTGCAAATGCAAGAGCTTGCTTCTACCTGTGATTCCTTTTACCCAGGTAGCTCGTAAGTGCAAGCGGGACTTGTCACCCAAGCGCTATAGCTTTTTGGAGCTCGCTGATGATTGGTTTAGCGATCATCCAGCGGGTAAGTGGTTCACCCAACGAATCCTGGCTGTCTCACAAGACTCACCGAGTTACTCCAGGTGTGTTCACCATTGCACTCACCTGGTTGGATTTAGAGCTTTGCTCGTCATCTGCTTGTGCATTAGATACGCCCACCTGTTGCTCATGCACGCTCACTCTCAAGCTTTTAAACACCCTTTGCCTGTTCAGCAAGAGCACGATTTTCAGCCTCACGCTCATGCGCCTTCTTTTTGCGCACCTCTGGCACACACTCCGCAATCGCAAACCATTCAATCAAGCGCTCCCATAAACGTTGATATAAGAAAGCAGAGAAAAAGCAACATGACTATCAGGTGAAAACAAAGTCCTTTTATTTTAGCTTTGATAATTACATTAATCCAATGTACAACTTAAGTTTGTGTTGATCAGTTCAAAAAGAAAGTTTGTTTATCAATATATATCAACAAATAAATTCCGGCAATGTCAAATCTGCAAAATATTTCCCATGGAATGCTGGCAATCTTCCAAATCTGCTCTATTTTTTAATAATTTTTTTTTTATTTTCTATTCATTCTCATCTTTTTTCACTTGGTGATTTTATTGTATGTCGTTACATTTATATACTATTTGGTATAAAGAGAGAAAAGTAAATGCCTTTGTTTTGAAAATCAGTGCTGTTATGGAACACAACTACAGTACCTCATTTACCATTAAATCTAATGGAAATTATTAATCTGAATTTCGTGAAGCTACAGAATATCCTCAACGTACAAACATTCGGAGATACTTAAACACAAATCCAACTGAAAATAACAGATAAGATAAAGAAATACTTTAATAAAACAATATTATATCATTTAACCCATTTACCCCCAAAGGACGTACTGGTACGTTTCACAAAACTCATCCCTTTACCCACATGGACGTACTGGTACGTCCTTGCAAAAAACTGCTATTTAAAATTTTTTTTTTGCATGTTTTTGATAATTTTTTGAGAAACTTCAGGCATTTTCCAAGAGAATGAGACCAACCTCACCTCTCTATGACAAAATTTAAGGCTGTTAGAGCAATTAAAAAAAATATACTGCAAAATGTGCTTGAAAAAAAATAACCCCTGGGCGTTAAGGGTTGGAAAGTTCCAAATAGCCTGGGGGTAAAAGGGTTAATACAGTAAGCGAAACAACATTTGTAATAACCTGATATCTATTTCATATGAAACTTGACTATTTCTTGACTTTTGTAGTTGAAAATCATAGGCATGGAATTCAGGTTAGGCCTACACTAGGCCAAAAGATAACAAAATTTGACTTGCAAAAAATTCAACTTACAAACTGTTTTATTCCAGCTGTTACCAAGTTGTGGAATGATCTTCCTAATCGGGTAATTGAATCAGTAGAACTTAAAAAGTTCAAAGTTGGAGCAAATGTTTTTATGTTGACCAGGCTGACATGAGTCTTTTTATAGTTTATATATGACATATCTGTTTTTGACGTTGTTAATAGTTTATATAGGACATATCTGCTTGAGCGTTGTTACTGTTTTAGAATGATTTATTGTTAACTTGTTCTCATCATTTATTTATTTCCTTATTTCCTTTCCTCACTGGGCTATTTTTCCCTATTGGAGCCCTTGGGCTTATAGCATCGTGCTTTTCCAACTAGGATTGTAGCTTGGCTAGTAATAATAATAATAATAATAATAATTAAGTTTTTGAGTTGAGGGCCTTCTGTATTCAGAACGCAACACTCATGCAAATCAAGAAGTTACTGTACTGATATTGATTGGCAGTAATAAATAATAGTTATCACTAACATTTATAACAGTAATAAATAATAGTTATCACTCTAACATTTATAACTTACACTTTAACTTCATTTCCCCACTCACCAAATGTGTAAGCCAGTTTTAGTATGCTAGCATGATGTGATTTATTATAAAGCATATCAAAAAAAAATTTCAATAAATGTAACATACTATCTCAGACTGATACATTCTGAAGAATATTACAATCATTGTCAAGCATTGTACTATTTGTAAAGTATTATTCGGTACTTTATAAGTCAGGTAAAAGGAATTTTGACTTCCTCTATGATGTTAATACTTAGCTGTTGGTTGGAAGATTAGGTAAAACAATGCAATAGAATACTGGGATACTACCGCTAGAGAGTTATTGGGTACTTTGACTAGTCAGACAGTACTACATTGGATCCCTCTCTCTGGTTACGGTCCATTTTCCCTTTACCTACACATATACCGAATAGTCTGGCCTATTCTTTACATATTCTCCTCTGTCCTCATACACCTGACAGCACAGATTATCAAACAGTTCTTCTCTTAAGTGGTTACCTACTCTACTGTAATTATTCAGTGGCTACTTTCTTCTGGGCAAGGGTAGAAGAGACTCTAGCTATGGTAAGTAGCTCTTCTAGGAGGACACTCCAAAATCAAAACATTGTTCTCTAGTCTTGGGTAGTCCCATAGCCTCTGTACGATAGTCTGCCACTGTCTTGGGGTAGAGTTCTCTTGCTTAAGATTACACTTGGGCATACTATTCTAGCTATTTATCTTCCTCTTATTTTGTTAAAGTTTTTATAGTTTGTATCAAATATTTATACTGTTCTTAAAATATTTTATAGTAATTACTTCTCTTTTTTCCCAGTTTCCTTTCCTCATAGGGCTATTTTCCCTGTTGGAGCCCCTGAGCTTATAGCATCATGCTTTTCCAACTAGGGTTGTAGCTTAACAAGTTAACCCATACAAGATATCATGAGACCTTTGGATGTTTGGATAATATGCATTTGAATTGAATTTTTAATATGAAATGCCAATACGTTTTATATTTTCAGACCGATATGTAATTTTGGGAAACCACCGAGATGCGTGGATATTTGGCGGCGTAGATCCAAGCTCTGGGACTGCTGCCCTTCTTGAAGTAACTAGGCTTTTCTCTCAGCTTGTCCAAGTAAGCCATGTATTTATATATTTGTGTAGTTTCATGTTTTTTTCTAAGTGATACAGCAAGTACTTGGAACATGTCTCAGTTTCATTCTAGAGACCAAGACAAAAATTCTTACATCTTTTGCCTCCTCTTTCATTCTCACCACTGCCTAATAAATATAGTACAATCATCGTACGAGATGATGACTTCGCAAATGTTTGAATTATGATAACTGTTGAGTTCATGAGACATCATCCTCATAATATGGGTACCTTTATCTCAGAGGTTGACTAAAACAAGAGGCCAAATAAAGCATTGCTAAAGAAGTAGAATTATCAATTTTATTGCTTCTGGGTACTGTCACAGCAGTTTTGCTGCATACAGTACATTCTAATCTCTCTCCCTGCGTAATGTTTGTGAGACTTGGTGTAATTTGTATTATGAAAATATGTTGAAGTTGAAATGATAATTTTTTCTTGGGTATTCCAACTTTTTCTACCATTTACAGTACAAGAAAAACCTTTTGGCCTATCCAGACACCAATACTTTATTACCATATTTTTAATCTTTACCATATTATTTAAAAACTCTTCAGAGAGGCTGGCGACCACGAAGAACCTTGGTGTTTTGTAGTTGGGGTGCGGAAGAATATGGCCTAATTGGGTCTACTGAGTGGACTGAACAGTTTTCGACCCTTTTGCAACATAGGACTGTCGCTTACCTTAATGTTGATATGGTGTTTGAAGGTAAGATTGCCAAATATGATGTCTACTATTTGTTGCTTTGAAATATTTGTTGATAATGAACTGTATACTTACTGTGATACCCTAAGTTTTTTTTTTTCCACCATACTCAATTTTCTGGTGTAACCCTAAAACATTAGTTAACCCAATCATAAATGTGTGTTTATTAATGGAAGTACAATCCATGATTTGTATTATGGTAGTTACACTAGATTCTTAATATATTGTGTCTGTAGCTAACCTGCTGTGTTACTAAATACTACGCACATAGCTGCAATATTGAAAGGTACAAGTATTAGTTATAGAAAGTTCAAAACTAGTATTTTATCACCTGAAGAGTGTTGAAAGTTATTTTTTCCTTTATAATTATGCTAGATAAGTTATTTCATCTGCTCATTCAGGAACATACAGCTTCAAGTCACGGGCTTCCCCTTTACTTTATGGATCAATTATAAGAGCAACACAGAAAGTTCCCAATCCAGATGATGATGAAGTCTTATCCGGAAGGCCCTATCTCTTCGACACATGGCTCTTCAAGAATCCAGACCCTGTACATGAAAGTAGACCGAAGTAAGTACATTATTTTTAAATTTTCCTCTCATATTCAGGCAGCAGATATACTATACTACATTACTGTGTTTCATTGATTATACAACATAATACATTGATTAGAGAAAAGGTTGTGACTCAAAGACAGGATTAAAGCAACTGAGTGAGTTTATTATTGAACACACTCCTTTATATACAAAAGCTCAAGGCAACAGGAAATTTCATGTTCAAAATATACACCGCTACCATTGAGAAAAACAGACATGTTTATTTAGGTTCTTTTTAGTGCAAGGGGAGAGCAAAGATACAAGCACAAAATGAACTATGTACAACTGTGTGACACACGGTTGGTACAGCTGCTATATATTTTCGTTAAATTATATTCAACATATAATACATAGATTGTCTTTTGAACCCTTTTACTTGAAAGAAAATTTTTTAGTAAAGATGTTATAATGAATAAAGATTATATGTATCATAAAACATTTGTAATAAAAGTGTAGTAACATTAGGCTCGCCTTGAAATTGCCGTTTGCCCATTACATGGAGTTCAGTATATAATAAAACTGCTTTTTCTGAAGGAAATTTTGGGGGCTCGCCCTTTATATGGGGTCGTCCTTTACACGAGAATATGCAGTAGTTATCTTTTGAGACATTTTGTATTGGAGGACAATCTGAACACCCAACTTCAACACTACTTTAGAATTTCGAATTGTAAAAAAATTTCTCATTTTCCATTATCCAAAAGCCTCTTGTACCATAATCTGAGATAGTAAAAATTGTATGAAATGTTTTGTAACATTAATATCAAACTGTTGAATTTGAGAATCAACTGGTTATTCTGTTGGCACAACTGCCCACTCATACTGGCTGCAATATTGAGTGATCATACTTGGTAAACCGCAATGTGAGGGAGTTTGGTTGTTCCATGGAGTAAATTTAACATATATTCAAAAGCTATGCAAAATATCTATTTCTCTGATGTATAATACTGTGTCGATGTCTCACAGGATTGTAGATACAGGAGAGGGGGGTTCCCAGCCCCCTCGTCCCGTCCCTTTTAGTCGCCTCTTACGACACGCAGGGATAACGTTGGCGCTATTCTAATTGTTTTTATGCCCCCGCGGCCACAGGGGGCTGTGGCATTCTAGCAGTACCAGCTGAACTCGGTTGAGTCCCTTGTCAGGCTGGGAGGAACGTAGAGAGTAGAGGTCCCCATTTTGTTTTTGTTTCTTTTGTTGATGTCGGCTGCCCCCCAAAATTGGGGGAAGTGCCTTGGTATATGTATGTATAATGCTGTGTGCAATTGGTGTAGAAACCCTTATAATTTAATTGGAACAAGTGTTGTTTAAATCATAATTCTTCTACCAGAATTCATGGTATCAAAGCTTGACAGTCTTAGCACTGGCATTTAAAGTTTGGAATGTGTATTTATGAACCTATGATTCAAGAAAAAGACATTGGCTTTCATGTACTGTATGTAGCTAATATCACATTTAGACGTAAGTGGCCAAATCATTGTTATCTTGATGCTACACAATATCTCAGAGGAGCATTTGATGATGTCCGAGATTTTTACATATGATATATTTATGTAAAATTATTTTTTAAAATTTATTATTATACAAATTTAACTGAGCATGTTTGTATTAAGCTTAGACACAACATTCCTAAGCTCTTATTTCCAAAAATATAATGTTGGCAAGATTTAGTCGAGACTTATTTGCAAAATTTTCTCTAGTACATATTTTATTGCAAATTATCATTATCAGATAATCTTACAAAGTACTATGCAGTATTGCATTGACTTCATTTACGTAATGATCATACAGTATATAGTTTGATTAAACGTAGGCTACATTAGTTACCCGAAAATATTTTGAGCAAACCTTTTTATATCTTCTTTTTTGAGCAAGAATATTTTATTTTATGAGGGTGAAATTCCTCTACTTAAGTAACCCAGTTATTATCTTGATAAAGTTTCAAACACAATTGGTTTTGTAGGAAAGAAATATGATTAAGAAAAAAAGAAAATATCATTTTCATACCAAACGCAATGTCAAAGTATTGCCTCTTGAACCCAAAATAGCTTGTTGCTATTTTGGAAAGTATATAAAAAAACAAGCATTTTTTTTTTGCTGATGATATTGCTCGTTTGTTTTGACAGTGACTGCAATGCTAGTTTTGGGAAGATTTTACTTAACAATTTTGCACAATACAGTGAACCCTCGTTTATCGCGGTAGATAGGTTCCAGACGCGGGCGCGATAGGTGAAAATCCGCGAAGTAGTGACATCATATTTACCTATTTATTTAACATGTATATTCGGACTTTTAAAACCTTCCCTTGTACGTAGTACTGTTAACAAACCACCCTTTAATGTACAGAACACTTAATGCATGTACTACAGCACCCTAAACTAAAACAGGCACAAATATTAAAGGCGATTTTATATCATGCGTTTCCTAAACACTTAAAAAGCACGATAAAAAATGGCAACCAATGTTTTGTTTACGTTCATCTCTGATCATAATGAAGAAACAAACTCATTTAGTGTACAGTACACATATATGTATACTGTAGGTTAGTTTTTGCATCGATTATATTGATTATACAGTACTGTATGTTGATTTGTATATTACCAATGTTTTAGTTTACGTATTTTTCTTAGGACTTCCAAATGAAATGTTTTTCTTTATGACGCCGCCTGAAACGACGGCGTGTATGCTCAGTAAACAACCACGCTCAGAACAAACAAGGCATTTAACGCGCATGATGATAGTGATAAATAATGATACAGTACATACAGTATTTACAGTAAAAGCATTTACAAAATATGTTACCTTACAAATATAAATTATACAGTATTGTACGTAGCAAAGCAGGAAAACAACAATTTATGAGAGAGAGAGAGAGAGAGAGAGAGAGAGAGAGAGAGAGAGAGAGAGAGAGAGATATTGTTTTTACGTACGTAAATGTAAATTTTAAACAAAAAAAATATGATAGGTTACAACATGTAGACTTTTAAAACCTTCCCTTTAACTTAATGCATACAGTACGTACATTACTAAACTATAAAACAGGCACAAATACAGTTTTAGAATGTACAGTAAGAATATTAAAGTAAAAAATAAAGATTGTTACTGTACTCACCACGAAAGAAGTTGAAGAAAAACTTGAATGGTGATGGCGATGAATTTGCTGCACAGTAGAAATGATGATGATGAAGCTGATGATGTGTTCTACTGTGCAGCCAATGATAGTATTTTACGTCTCTTCAGACGGAGGTGTCTTTTCCTGGGACACCTCTTCAACTTCTTCCTGGGAAACTTCAATTTCTTCCGAAGGCGTACTAGCAGGAGGAACTGGCTCTTTTTTGCGAGGCTGGAAGAACATTGTGATCGGAAGTTGTTGCCGCTGCTTCTTTTTTCGATCCAAGAGCATTTTGTAGGGAGTCATTATGTCATCAACCTTGTTGCAGAATTGCATCGAGCGAACCATATCCTCGTCCCACTCTTGCAACATTTCTTTCAACTCCTTCGCATGGTTGCAGGCCTTGGCAAGCCGTTCTAATGTTAAGCCCGTTTCTTCGACATTTTCTTGGGTCTCTTCCTGGGTATCACTCTCTTCCTCACTTGCCGATTTCGTCAGGTCTTCGAGGTCTGCATCAGTTAGGGGCTGGGAATGGCAGTCCAACAACTCGTCGACGTCTTCAGTCGTCATGTCGCCAAACCCGTCACCTCCAATTATGGCAGCCAACTGCACAGATTTCCGTATTGCAGAGTGTTGGATTTCCGACGGAGTAAATCCCTTGTCGTCGTAAACAATATCGGGCCACAACTTCTTCCAGCTCGCATTCACGGTTGCAGGTTTCATCTCTTGAAGTGCCTTCTGAATATTCTGCAGGCACGTGGCTATGGTGTACTGCCGCCAGTACGCCTTCAAGTTGAAATCTTCATCCTCGTCATCTTGGGCAGCATCCACACACGCAACGAGGTCCGCCAAGGTATTCTTCGTGTAGAGGGCCTTGAACGCCCTGATAACCCCCTGGTCCATCGGTTGAATTAATGACGTGGTGTTGGGTGGCAGGAACTCAACCTGAATGCCCTCATGCGACAGGTCAGTTGCGTGTCCACCAGCGTTATCCATAAGGAGAAGGATCTTGAATGGCAAGCCCTTCTCTAAGAGATATTTGCTGACTTGCGGGATAAAACACTGATGGAACCAGTTGGAGGTTAGCATCTTCGTAATCCATGCTTTTTGATTATGCATCCAGTACACGGGAAGGAGATTCTTATTTTTATTTTTCAAAGCGCGAGGATTTTTCGACTTATAAATAAGCCCCGGCTTTAACAAAAATCCAGCAGCATTGCCACACATCACGAGGGTAACGCGATCCTTGAATGCTTTAAAGCCAGAGGCTTTGGCTTCCTCTTTGAACAGGAAAGTTCGCGACGGCATTCTCTTCCAAAACAAGCCAGTCTCATCCATATTAAAGACTTGTTCCGGCTTGTATCCACCTTCGGCGATAATATTCTTGAACGTCTGGTTCACGTAAGTTTCAGCAGCGGCAGTGTCAGCGGAAGCAGACTCCCCATGCAGGGAAATGCTTTTCAGGGTGAAGCGTTTCTGAAACTTCGCGAACCATCCTTTGCTTGCGGAAAAACGTTTCTGAGGCTGGGAATCAGTGGATGTCCCTGGTTGAGGATCATCTGCATCATCATCATCTTCAGCATGGTTGCCGTCGTCGTCTTTAGGTTCCTTTGCAGCAAAATTCTCATATAAACTCAAAGCCTTTGTTTGGATGGTGTTCGTATCCAACGCTATGTTCTTCTTCCGGCAGTCGGCAATCCACACAGCTAAAGCACCTTTCATGCGTACGATCGTTTTATTACGCGTTGTAACGACTCGCTTCGCTGATCTGCTAAAGGTGATTGCAGCCGTCTTTCTAATGTTCGCCTCGTCCTTCTTGATATAGCGAACAGTAGATTCGTTGATGCCAAAATGGCGGCCGGCGGCCGCGTAACTTCTACCATCTTTTAACATGTCGAGAAGCGTAACCTTCTCAGCTATCGTCATCATCCTTCGGTGGCGTTTAGGCTCACTACCAGCCTTAAGAGAAGCAGAACGCTTGGGAGCCATTACAGTAGGATTTACAGTAACAAAAAGTTCAACTTAAAAAGGTCGCACACAGCACAGATTAAACTTCACAAACTTAAGAACGTCTACTCAGCGATACGCGGTAACAGAGAGTGAACGATCCAGCCCCGCGAGAACTTTGATGCTGCGGGTAGGAGATGATGGCAAAACACCAATCACAGGAAAGATAACAAAACTTGAGTTCTGATTCGTCATCTATCAGCGCTTGAACCAATCACAACCCGTCTTGCAGTACTATGATGCGTTGGTTACCTACTCATAGAAGATGCCCCGCGCATACCGAACGTACGTAGATTAAGTACAATACCGTAATAATAATAAATAATGATAATAATACTGTACAGTAATAATAATAATAATAATGATAATAATAATAACAATAATAATTTTATTAACAACAACAACAACAATAATAATAATAATAACAATAATAATAATACAGCTTTACGTACGCTATTTTACGCCTCTCTCTCTCTCTCTCTCTCTCTCTCTCGTACGCCTATTCGAAATGTGATTTTTGCAACAAAGAATATTATTGGATGCAGTACTGTACTACGTACGTATACATACAAAAGATTCATGGAAAAGAAGCACATCCATTACAGTACACACCATTCTAATATGGTATGACTGCATCTGATTTGCGTTTCATGTTCGATTTAATTTTACTACGTACTGTATACAGTACTGAATTATCGTATGATCACATTCTCTTTTCGTGTTTTATTTCTTTCTGTGCTGAATTATATATCATATGTAATGCAATGAACAATCAGTAAGAGCAGATATTACTAATTACAGTATTAATGGAATTACAGGTAACAAAATATCGTATTTGGGGGTCTTCAGATTTCGCGGTATTTTCGAATTTTCCGGAAAATCCGCGATATGTATATATATATGGGTTATGGAAAAACCCCGCGAAGTGGTGAATCCGCGATTGTCGAACCGCGAAGTAGCGAGGGTTCACTGTACTCACTTTTATGATTTTGATGGCTATCATAAATTGTTAATCAAACATTTATTACTTTGGTTGCCTACTGCTGATTGGCTTGAATAGCTTGACTTATAATCTTAACCCTTTAACCCCCAAAGGACGTACTGATACGTTTCACAAAACTCATCCCTTTACCCCCATGGACGTACCGGTACGTCCTTGCAAAAAACTGCTTTATACATTTTTTTGCATATTTTTGATAACTTTATGAGAAACTTCGGGCATTTTCCAAAAGAATGAGACCAACCTGACCTCTCTATGACGAAAATTAAGGCTGTGAGAGCAATTTAAAAAAAATATATTGCAAAATGTGCTTAAAAAAAAATGCCTGGGGGTTAAAGGTTGGAAAGTTCCAAATAGCTTGGGGGTAAAAGGGTTATATTGAAGACTATTTGACCATTCGTCAAGAAATGACGTACTTTAGGTCACCCTGATAGGAGAACAAGCATAATTTTACCTAAGATATGTATTTGACATATAAATCACCCGTAGATATTTCTTACACATCATAACTGGGAGACAGGCCCGGAATGTAATGCTTGTCCAACAGGTATGTCAACAAAACCTATTTTAATTGATTGGTCTTGCGATGGTTGTAATACAGTACTGCATTGGCAACAATGTTGTTTTCAAAGAGAATTTATTTTTACTACAAATTATAATTATACTGTACATGTCTTTAGCTGGGTTATAATTTTGTCTTTTAATACAGTACTGTATATAAATATTCCTATTCAATTAAGAGTGCTGACTGCTAAAAGAACTCTGATTGATATTTTTGCGAAGTTTTCATAAATTCAATTCTTTTATGAAGACTTTTGTCTATTCATATTGTTAAACTACGTTAATACTTTACTATAATGCTTGTCTTAAAAAAAATATCTTGAGGTTATGTATAATACCATAAAGACAAAAATTATGACTAAAAGTATTATTGAAATAGAAATCCAAGTTGTTAGAAGTGAATAGAGATATGTCTTGTTGTCATCATCATCATCATCTCCTTCTACGCCTATTGACGCAAAGGGCCTCGGTTAGATTTCTCCAGTTGTCTCTCTTGAGCTTTTAATTCAATATTTCTCCATTCATCTTCTACTTCGTGCTTCATAGTCCTCAGCCATGTAGGCCTGGGTCTTCCAACACTTCTAGTGCCTTGTGGAGCCCAGCTGAACGTTTGGTGAACTAATCTCTGTTGTTATATGATTTTTTTATTTTCTCTTTCAGATTTTTGGGACTTGGGAGTGGAAGTGACTTTTCCTCTTTTCAACATGTCCTTGGCATCCCATGCTCGGATATGATGTATTCATCTGAACCTGTAAGTACCCATACTGTCTTGTTATTAACCCTTTTACCCCCAAAGGACGTACTGGTACGTTTCACAAAAGCCATCCCTTTACCCCCCATGGACGTACCGGTACGTCCTTGAAAAAAATAGTATAGAAATTTTTTTTTCATATTTTTGATAATTTTTTTTAGAAAATTCAGGCATTTTCCAAGAGAATGAGACCAACCTGACCTCTCTATGACCAAAAATTAGGCTGTTAGAGCAATTTAAAAAAAATATACTGCAAAATGTGCTAGGAAAAAAATAACCCCCTGGGGGTTAAGGGTTGGAAATTTCCAAATAGCCTGGGGGTAAAAGGGTTAAGCATCCATAAGCCGAGTACATTGCTACTGTATGTATTGAAAATTCTTAAAATTCAGAGTCGAGTGTAATGTGTGAAATTTTAAAAAGTTCAGGATATCTTGTAAAGCATTTAAGGTTATTAAAATGAACAAGAATACTTGTTTTTTTTTTAGAATTATTAAAAGCAAAGAGGTATACAATTGAAATATGACAACGGAGGATTTTTTTCCGCACAGGAAAATTTTCGCTCGTTAATACAGTACAGTATATCAAAAAGACACTTTTTTCACTCACGCAGATTTTCCAAGAGCGACCTCGTAGTCTCTATAAGTTGGATGAGAATAGTAATTATAGTCCCTTCCTTCAATTTGAATACGGAAACTTAATCAAGAAACATATTTGAATAGTAGATCCTTACTAAGCCTATCACTTTGGCTTTTAGTAATTTAAAGAGATTTGTACCTTTTGAAAGGGATTTTGACGTAGGAAAAAAGGGATTTTGACGAAGGAAAAATCTATTTCTGGGCGAGAGACCCGTGCCGCCCAGTGAAATGCTCCTTTAACATCATTTCTAAGGTAAAAACTCCTTTTTCATAGCAGTTTTTACCTTAGAAATGATGTTAAAGGAGCATTTCACTGGGCGGCATGGGTCGGAGCCCAGAAATTTATTTTTGGGTGGGATAGCCATGTCGTCCTGATGAAAGTTCCTCCTGGCAACTTTCTACTGTATAATATTTCTGCGATTGATATTACAAGAGAATTACCGTCATGTATCACGGGGTTCTAACCCCCGGAACGACTATCCGAAGATATCGTGTATAATCAGGGACGTATCGTAAGATAACCATGGTTATCTGCACCCCAAACAGACCTTACCTACTCTAATCCTCTAAGGGGAAGGCTGTGTACCTTTTGATAATCTATAAATGGACATATTTTCATGTGGATTTTATTTATAGTGTGCAACATTAAAGACAAAATATTATTGACTACCATTTTCTTTTTGTACAGGATGATCCAAGTCTTCCTCTGTACCACACACTGTACGAGACTCTTCACCTAGCCGTTGATCTGTATGATCCCGTGCTTCATTTTCAAACGGCTCTAGCGCAGGCGTGGGCTCTTGTAGCTCTGGACTTGTCTCAGGTTAGCAGTTATGATAAAAAAATGAAGGGAGGTAATTGAATTAGGGAGCCAAATTAATTTTGGGAAAAAGTTGCTCAGTACTACTAAATATTCATTGCAAGATCTTTATTCATCATCATCATCTCCTACGCCTATTGACGTAAAGGGCCTCGGTTAGATTTCCCCAGTCATCTGTATCTTGAGCTTTTAATTCAATATTTCTCTATTCATCATCTACTTTGCGCTTCATAGTCCTCAGCCATGTAGGCCTGGGTCTTCCAAAGATTTTTAGGACCTTTATCACAGTAATGTAATTATTTTATTGGAGAATGGTTGTATACCATTACATTAAAGAATATCCTATCTAGATAAATATGTTTATTCTTTATTATAGTTTCCATAAGATCCCGTAGTTTCATTCTTCCCCTTCATAGTTATCCTAATTTATTACTCTTTCATTCAAGAACAAAACCTTCATGGTAATTTGGTTAAAGTACTTAATAACACTAATGAATGTACTTAATTTTTATCCTGTTTATATGTTTCTATTCTTTTTATGAAGTTTTAGTTATAAGTAAAAATTAACAGGTGCAAAAAATGTTTTGCTATTTATTCTTTATTCTTTTTTCTAGGAACCTGTAATACCTTTCACCGTAGATCTTTATGGAGAATTTATAAAGGAAGCCTTCTTGGGTCTTAAAAAAGAATATGGTTCAATCCTGAGCGAGGAAGGAATTGAATTAGGTAAAGTTGATTTTTTTTTTAGATGATCTTTCTTTAAGATAGTAATTTTCTGCATAAATGCAGTTAGTAATGCATTTATTTAAATGAGATAATACAGTAAATAAAAATAAATTCTTTATAAATGTCATATATGCATAACATTTAAACTTTTCAGATTACTTTGAGAAAGCTGTGGAGGAATTTTTCCAGGTCACTCAAAACTGGACTGTAGAAGCTCAAGGAATTGACCCTGATAAGTAAGTTAACTTCATTTTATTTATTAAGGGTTGTTGTGGCCTGATTGGTAACGTCTCTGTCTGGTGTTTGCCAAGATGGGGGTTTGAGTCCCACTCAGACTCGTTAGTGCCATTAGTGTCTGCAACCTTACCATCCTTGTAAACTACTGTTGGGGGCTTTTGGGGGAGCCTATAGGTCAATTTGCTGAGCCATCAGCAGCCATGGCCTGGCCCTTCCTAGTCCTAGCTTGGGTGGAGAGGAGGCTTGGGCACTGATCATATAATATATGGTCAGTCTCTAGGGCATTGTCCTGATTGCTAGGGCAGTGTCGCTGTCCCTTGCCTCGGCCATTCATGAGCGACCTTTAAAGTTTTAAACAGTTTTAAGCATTTAAAGTAGACCTGAAATATTACCGATTGTTGTTCCACAATCTTACCTTTGAATCATGAGCGATCTGTTTTGAAGTGCAAACTTCATGACCTTAAAATAAAACAAAATAGATAAGTAGATTGATAAATAGACCTCTCTCATCTGTGTCCTTCAACCCCTTATTCCCTGCAGGATTAACATCGACAGTCTCGTTATACCACGTCATTTGTTAAGCCCTCAGTAGATTGTCTAAAAAGCCTGTGTTCTGTGAATCAGCTTGTTTTAATCATGCTTCATGTAACAAAGACCCTTCTCTCTTGCTTTATTCTCAGTGCATCAGTAGTGATTATAGTTAGTCATTTTTTCCTAATTATAGTGCTCTATGCTCTGCGAACGTTTTCATTTTGGCGGACCACACTTCATACTCCGTTTCTAGTTCTTCTAAAGCCTTCCACATTATTTTTTGTGCACAAAATTTTAATAATAAAATCTATTATTTCGATTCCTTCCTTGGAGTCGCTTAATTGACACTTCCTCCCCACTTGACGTAATATGTCCCAGTTGATAAATGTCTTTAATGACTTCAGTATACCGATTTAGACTTCAGTAGTAAACGGTGACCACAGGGCACAGCATTTGACCATCAGCATGAGTACGAAACTGAGCTGCTCAGTCCCTAGAGGGGAGTGGTATAGGGGTAGAGAGAGAAAAATCAGTGTATTTCTATGATCAAGAATCTTACTCTTCATAGATATTATCTATGCAACATCCATGAAAGTATCTAAATGATGAAATTTGTATTTGAAATTATTTCATTTCAGACGTTGATTGGACAGGACTCTCCTTGATAGTTGTGCGGTAGAAAAATTCCAAAACTATTCTAATTTTTTATTCACTGTATGAAACTTGAAGCCATAATCTATTACATTAAGTACTGTATAATATAGCATAAGAAAAGAATTTTTTTAGTAGAGGGTGAAATACACTGTTGCATCCACAGCGTCAGGCTGGGAGGAACGTAGAGAGTAGAGGTCCCCTTTTTCTTTTGTTTCATTTGTTGATGTCGGCTACCCCCCAAAATTGGGGGAAGTGCCTTGGTATATGTATGTATATATACAATGTTTATAATTTTTGTGACCAAAGCATTCAAGCCTCTTTATAATATTTCAGTATCTTAGCACTTCGCGCTTTCAATGATGCACAAATGCTGGTTGATCGTTCGTTCATTGATCCCAGGGGTCTTCCAGGAAGACCAGAATACAAGTGAGTACAGAATTCTGTTCTTATCAGTGGTTCTTTATTTTTATGAGCCTCCCCTGATGTTCATATTGCTTTGTCCTTCAAAGCTGACCTAATATCATTAAAGTTCTCTTGCCTGAAGGTACACTCGGGCACACTATTTTATCTTACTTCTCTTCCCCTTGTTTTTATAAGTATTTATAGTTTATATATGAAATTTATTTCATAAACTCCCCTCTCTCTCTCTCTCTCTCTCTCTCTCTCTCTCTCTCTCTCTCTCTCTCTCTCTCTCTCTCTCAGTGGGGTAGAAATATGTTTCTTTTGTCATCTGAAGATATTTTTTTTTTTGTTTATTGTATACAACATGATTACTCATTGTAGAATAATCCTTTCATTTTTATGCTGTTGTAATAACATAATGCTATTCAGTATAGCATTAGTAATTATATTAATAATTATAGTAATAAAACGGCAAGGATAAGCAAACAAATATGCAAAAAAAAAATTATAGCTAATGCATGCACAGTATAAACTATTCAGTGATAAACCTGTTCTATATAAATTTTAACCCTTTTACCCCCAGGCTATTTGGAAATTTCCAACCCTTAATCCCCAGGGGTTATTTTTTTTCAAGCACATATTTGTAGTATATATTTTTTAAATTGCTCTAACAGCCTTAATTTTTGTCAGAGAGAGGTCAGGTTGGTCTCATTCTCTTGGAAAATGCCTGAAGTTTCTCAAAAAATTATCAAAAAAAAAAAAAAAATTGTAATTAGCATTTTTTTTTGCAGGGACGTACCGGTACGTCCATGGGGGTAAAGGGATGGCTTTTGTGAAAAGTACCAGTACGTCCTTTTTGGGTAAAAGGGTTAATAAGGAATTTTTCTTGAAACTACTTTTCTCCCTGACTACCGGCAAAATAATCAATTTTCTTTTCCTACAGCCATGTAGTAACAGCTCCCAGTAGCACCAACAATTACAACTCTGATAGCTTTGCTGGATTGCAAGACCTACTGCACAAAATAGAAGACTTGCCCGACGAAGAGAAGGAGAAAAGATGGCGAGCTGTCAGAGAACATTTGGCAGCCATAACCCATTTAACGCACGCGGCAGCTAATGCTTTATCGTGTGACCTCTGGTGATGAGTCTTGCGCTACGTGTGATAACTATAACACAACTGGTGGTGATGTATCAACTTGCTCTCTAGTAGCAGTGGCTATTTTATCTTTTTCTTGACAAATTTAACGTTTTCAAGTATGACAATAAATCTCGTACAGCATACTGTGTTCATAGATTCATATTGAATTATTTATGACAATTATTTTTACGCTTTTAAAGTATGGTATAGTTTGAATATGTTCATACTGAAAGGCTTATTTTAAACTAGTCATTAGTTATTACTTGAGTATTGTTCAACTATTATCAATTGTAAAACAGCCCTTGTGGCTGTAAAGCAATGTCTTTTGGGTTGTGGTAGTGTTGCCTTATTTATATTACCATTGAAGTTTGCGTGATTTGTTTAAAACTTCCACCTTTTGCTGTCCATGAATGTAGAAGTTCATAATTGCATTCCCGAGGAAAGAGAAATTCCTTTAGGCATGTGATTATGTCCTAGGCAGTCTCTGATACTATTTCGTAAATAGAATATTGCTTTGCTGTTATCTCTCTTTTGCCAGGCTAGGTGAACGAATCATTATGGTATACGTAAATACAAAATTCAAACCACTTTTTTAATGATAATGGCTGACCTCTCACAAATGTGATTGCCCAATGGTAAAAAATGCTCACATCCCTGCTGTTTGATCACTAAATTTTCAGTCAATAAAGCAAAACTTTAATAACAATTTCGATTGACAGGAAACATGGGATGACTTGGAAAGTAGATAATCTTTAATCCATTAAAAAATATTTTTTAATGTTAATTAAAATAAACATTACTTTTCTCTGGCCACATAATTACTGTCGAGTAACATAATTCCAAAGTTCAGAGTAATAGATTTTCAAGTATAAGCTGCTGGTTGTTAATATAATTTATTTTTTCAAATATTCACCTTTTGGGAAATAATGAGTCTTGCCAAACAAACCTGTTTTTGGCGTACTTTCAGTTTTAGAGAAAACAAATATTGATAATAGTCCGCAACAGCTAGAAAAGCAGATCTTGATGAAACAGAGACACTAAATATTGGTATCTGCAAACGAGGAATAACCTAACGATCCTGTATTAAGTCTTACCAACCATTTACTCAAATTATCAATGTTAAACATTTCAAAACCACTAATGATCTGGTCACCAAAATTGGTTGAAGAGAAGGCATTTTTAATCCTTAGTACCTTTCCTGACCAAAGCAATGGTTTATTTGAAGATAGTACTGTACTGCTGTGAATATGGTAATGAGAGTCAGGTTTTATTTTTATAAAGAAAAGTAGGTTGTTTTTATGAATTTTACTCTTATTTTTGAAGGGAACCGAGTGGCAGCATACCAAATGTGGTCAGAAATATACTTTCTATGTACTATGGACCTCCCTGTGAATACATAGCAAGTACACAATACAGCAGAAATACAGGGTAGATAATTTTCTGTTCTTCCCTGAAATACATAATTTTGAACATTTTATTTTCTTAATGATAAGAATGCTTTAATTCCTCAGATATATCATGAAGAGGAGTAGGCGAGTGACATATAATCATGGACATTATAATTCATTAGTGTTAAGTACATGAAAAGAAATTCTGACTACATTTGAACTGTTCTTTAAATGGATATTTTAATTCATGAATGTTGAATACATGGAAAGAAATTCTGACTACATTTGAACTGTTCTTTAAATGGACATTATAATTCATGAATGTAAAGTACATGCACATGGAAAGAAATTCTGACTACCTCTGAACCGCTCTCTAAATGGACATTTTAATTTGTGAATGTAAAGTACATGGAAAAAAATTCTGACTACATTTGAACTGTTCTTAAAGTTCCTCATGGTAAACTTGTATCTTTTTGAGTTCTTTCTCTGTAAACATATTTTTGGTTTTCTGGGGGAAAGTTCGCATCTTTTTATTTCTTTCAGAGTAAGCTCATGTTCTGTACGGGTAAGTTCATTATCTTTGACACTGGTAAAAAGGTGAAATGAAAATTAACGACTCCCAACTGTGAGAGATGACACCTTTATTTATAAATAGAGAGATGGGAGCATTGAAATTTATTACAATGCTACAAAGCCTTGTTTGCATTATCAAATTAAATCTAACATTCCAGTCAACTACAAAATTTACTTTGAAAATATTGATTTAATTCTTTTTCTGGTGAGAAGTTCCCTAGAAATAATACATTTAAAGACGCATTATGATATTAAGTTGTTATCGACCTATGTTGGTATGTGCATTGAAGTATGGCAGTCTTGCTGTATTCATTTATATCATAATTGTGATAAGTATAAATTGGTGCTTTCATAGTTATTAATGGTTTTTAAAGATAGATATTTTCTCTTAGAGTTGAGAGTATTTTTAAATGGTTACACTTATACTGTGTGTGGTTAGTGTGCAATTCAATGTAGATAGCTGAATCACAAGAAAGTTTTACGGAGCTTCAGATCTATTTTCAATTTATGGTATCGTTTAGGAGATTCAGGAAAATATGTCCTACAGATTAATTCAGTATATAATGATACGTGTTAGTGTTAAAGGTTTGTGGTTTTAGTATTTTACTCAAAGGTTATGTCTAGGTTTATAATTTTTATATTGAACGTAACAGTATATATTTATATTTTTTTTTCAATGTGTCAATTTTCTTATACGGTCAGACCTTAACATATGCAAGGGTTAGGGAACAGGCACCAGAAAATGTTGAAAATTCATGAATAATTGCTGGCCTTGTTAATGACATAGCCAGACTTCCTGTCTTATATAACTAGAAAAAAAAAAGTTTGTTCCGTAACCGAAATACAAACCACGCTATTTACAAAGGGTATTACTTTTAGCGTAGCTGAAATGGCGAGCCATTAGAATTTAACGAGGGTGTATTACCCCCGCGCTAGTTAGCGGGGGGGGTAGGGGAGTGGTAGCTAGCTACCCCTCCTCCCCCTCACACACAGGTGAATACTCACTTTCACTTTTGGCTCGGACTGTGACAGACGTCTCTGTCTTGGTCCTCGCTTGGCAGCCATTGTCTGTTTTGTCTTTACTTAATCGCTTACTTTTCTTTTACTCAATATATATGTAAACATGTTTTCATGTTTGTATATATATTTGAGTATAGAAATAAGTAAGTTTCCTTTTCAGATGTGTGTGTGTAGTGTACGATATCTACGTGGAGGCCTCGGCAGTTAGGCCACCACGGCCTAATTTTATGGGTTGCGATCGAGTTTGACTTCGGTCTTTCTCTCTCTCTCTCTCTTGAGGTCGTTCACCCTTTTACTATGTTTTACTACGCCCTTGTAGCTTCCTTCCCGTGTGGGTGGGGTTGCTACGCCGTACTTTTTGTCTCAATTAGTTTATGAATCTAATTGTAGTTGTTAATTTTTCAGCTTGTAGAACGATTCCTTTCGGGGTTTTCGTTTTTTTCTTTAGTGTTCATTCATTTTTAAATTACATAATTACATAGTTACATAATTATAATTGTTATAATTCTGTTTTGGTTACAGCTCTCCTTCCGCGAGTGTAAGTGGTTGTGAGGGCACGTGCCTATTGTGTAATTCTTGTTCCTTTTCCTCGGGATTCCTCTTCGGAGCCTTCCCGGGGGAATGAATGTGTACTAATATTATTTGTTTTATTTTTTACAGTTACCGATCTAGTTCGTTTCTGTAATATAGCAACGGTGTGAGCTGTCTGGTTGAGTCCTGGGGATTCGGCTGTTGCTGCCTCCCCCTTGTATTGTCGTCAGGGGCGTGTCTCCTTCTACTGGTAGTACTCCCGTGTCGACGGACAGCTCTCCAGTTCATTTTAGAACAGTCAGGAGGCTTGCCTCCTTGGGCGGATAACTTTCCTTCCGAGGGAAGTTTTTTTCCTGTCCAGGCTTGAGCTTTTCCTCTTTTGGGGGGTTCTTCTCTTGCCTTTTTTTCGTGCGACTATGCTCTTGGTGCTGAGCGGTCGCACCTGCAGTTTCGCTCAAGGGGCTGGGCAACTGCAGGATCTCCTCTTCCGAGGATTGCCCCTTTTAGGTCACTGGCTGACCAGTCTCTTCCACGAAGTGTTTCTCTTTCGTTCGCGAGAGAGTACACTCATAGAGACTCCTCTTCGGAGGTTTCTTCTGTTGCTGTTGCTGTTGGCCTCCCTCGCCGTAAGGCCCTCCGTCCGCCTCGTCGTAAGGGCCTCTCATCTCCCTATAAGGGTGTTTGAGGCGCCTTTTTGAATCTCCGTTTGCAGCCTACAACTTCTTTATCTCGTCTTCCGACGGGCAACGGTCTTCCCGACGGACAACGGTCTTCCCGACGGACAGCGGTCTTCCGACGGACATCAGTCTCCCGGCGGACAACGATCCCTTCGGGGCAAAGGGTTGCCCCCACGGGGGTTCTTCCCTTGCGTGTCAGGGTTTCCCTGCGCGCCCTTCTGTTCGTCAGCGCTCTCCTGTTCGTCAGCGCTTTCAAGATGATCTTCCCTGCAGTTCCTGTTACGTGCCCTGTGCGCCCACGTTCGCCCTCGCGATCTAGAACTTAGGTTCAGGTCGGGGTCAAGGACTCTTCTTCTTTGCGCGGGCTTCCACGCGTAGCCTTCTGCTCGTCAGCGATCATCAGCTCGTCAGCGATCATCAGCTCGTCAGCGATCGTCAGCTCGTCAGCGATCATCAGCTCGCCAGCGATCTCCGGATCGCCCACGTGTGTTACAGCTGGCACGCCAACGTTCTCCAACACTTCTGAAGGAACATGGTTCGCCAGCTACTAGCTCAACTGCGGATGCTGATCGCCATCGCGCGACCCTCAACTGCAGATGCTGATCGCCATCGCGCGACCCTCAACTTCGGATGCTGATCGCCATCGCGCGACCCTCAACTGCGGATGCTGATCGCCATCGCGCGACCCTCAACTGCGGATGCTGATCGCCATCGCGCGACCCTCAACTGCGGATGCTGATCGCCATCGCGCGACCCTCAACTGCGGATGCTGATCGCCATCGCACAACCCTGAACGATTGCCCGCTTCGCATGCTGCTCCTCATCGCACAACCCTGAACGATCGCCCTCTTGCGGATGCTGATCACCATCGCACCCTTTCACGCGATCATTCACCTGCGCATACTGCTCGCCATCGCACAACCCTGAACGATTGCCCGCTTCGCATGCTGCTCCTCATCGCACAACCCTGAACGATCGCCCTCTTGCGGATGCTGATCACCATCGCACCCTTTCACGCGATCATTCACCTGCGCATGCTGCTCGCCATCGCACAACCCTGAACGATTGCCCGCTTCGCATGCTGCTCCTCATCGCACAACCCTGAACGATCGCCCTCTTGCGGATGCTGATCACCATCGCACCCTTTCACGCGATCATTCACCTGCGCATGCTGCTCGCCATCGCACAACCCTGAACGATTGCCCGCTTCGCATGCTGCTCCTCATCGCACAACCCTGAACGATCGCCCTCTTGCGGATGCTGATCACCATCGCACCCTTTCACGCGATCATTCACCTGCGCATGCTGCTCGCCATCGCACAACCCTGAACGATTGCCCGCTTCGCATGCTGCTCCTCATCGCACAACCCTGAACGATCGCCCTCTTGCGGATGCTGATCACCATCGCACCCTATCACGCGATCATTCACCTACACATGCTGCTCGCCATCGCTTACCGCCAGCGATCTTCTTCACCTACGCGGCAGCACGATCCCTCGCCGTCACGCCCATTCGCCTGCGCGCCCGCGCGATCGCTCGCCTGCGCGCCCGCGCGATCGCTCGCCTGCGCGCCCGCGCGATCGCTCGCCTGCGCGCCCTCGCGACCGCTCGCCTGCGCGCCCTCACGACCGCTCGCCTGCGCGCCCGCGCGACCACTCGCCTGTGCGCCCGCGCGACCATTCGCCTTTGCGCGACCGTTCGCCCTCGCGCGACCATAGTTCGCGGCGAATTCCACAGCCGGTGGTAGCAGCAGGGACGCGTGCTCCTAGGCGGCACTCGGGATCACCTCCATCCAAGCACAGGTTGGTAGTGCAGGACGAAGACAGGTCAGTACAGCATTCTTCCCACCTTCTTTTCAGGCAGGAACCGTCGTGTCCTCTCCAAAGGATCGCCCGATCCCTTTCACCTTAGCGAGGATTTCGGACTCTGTGTCCTTGGAGCAGCAGACATGGTTTGATCCGCTGGCACGGGCGTTAATGAGGTTTATGAAACCAGCACTCACCGGCCAGGGTAACAAACCAGCGGCTGTCTCTCCTACGCTGAAGAGAAAGAGAGGAGTGGACTTCGTGGTGACTTCCCCCAGGGCGAAGTTGGTTCCCAAGAGGTCGGTCTCGAGGGTCCCCTCTCCTGCACGAGTACTCTCTCCTTCTCCCGCCCTGGAAGGATTTTTGGCGGGGGGGCTTTCCGTTGAAGATTTCTCCATCGGACAAGGGGTGACTGCTTACCTCTTCCTCTGGGAGCTTACCAGGTTCTTTCCCTCCTCGGTTACGGCCCGAGGTTTGGTTCAAGGAAGCTACAGGAAGATCAAGGGTACTTTCCTCCTCTCGAGCTCAGGCACCTTGGCCTTTCGTCGTTAAGTATCTACTTGCGGACAAGCTCGATGTTGTACCATCTGGACGCACTGACTGAAGGCTTCCTTCGGGTGTCTCATCTGTGGAGGTCAACGACCTCAGACACCCTTCCATCCTTGAGAAGAGTTTTGTCTTTGCCCAAGGACAGAGACTTAAACATCTGCTGTGCGGAGTAAATCGACTTCCGGTTTCACTCCTCCAAGGCGCTTTCTTCCAGACTCTGCAGGGCTCCAGCTCCCTTTTCTTTCAACCACGTCGGCCTAAGTTATCGGCTACGACAACTGGGACAAGGTGTCCAATTGCAGTTTCCTCCTGTCAGGAACAGATGGCACGGGAGACTCCCCCGGGGGGGCATAGTCCTAAAAGGAGTTCACGAACTCTAGGATTGCAGGTTTTTTCGCTGGGAGGATGCTTAAGGTTACTCATCCGAATGACAGCTTCCCGATGCCCATTCCCGCACAATCTCTGTGAGTAGCCAAGGATATCGCGCCTGCCGTCTCTGTCAGCGAATTCAGTGTCTCTGAACCTCTATGCCATAGCATCAGCAGAGTTGCCCGGTTGGGCAGAATGATCCATACCTTAGGCGAAGGTCTTCCTTAGGATCATCGACGGCTTCACCCCCGGCCCCCTCAGTCGATCCTTTCTTGTAAGGAAGGATCTGAGAGGGGACGTCCATAGTCGACCTCTCAGCCCTGATCAAGTTTGTCGAACAAACTTCGGCCAGCGTAGACCAGCAGAATCGATCAGACTGGTAACGAGGCGACAGGACTCCTTTAACCCTGGATCGGAAGGACGGGTACTTTCAGTTTCCATTCCATCCATCTTCCAGGGTGCTCGTCGAATTCAGCCTAAACTGCAAGTATTCCTGCTTATGATGCAGTGTGGCTATCCCGCCGTGGCATAGCAGGTTTGTTTCCCCAGAGAACTCTCCCTGCCTTCCTCTTGGCCGCTCAGGTGCAGACTTCCGCCTCCTCTGCTGTTTGGAGGGCTGGTCAACTCCGGTAGGCTCGGGTTTCGACCTGATTCAGCGCCGGGAAAAGCTTCCGAATGCTGACCATGAGTGTGGGCTCATGGTATTTTGCTTGGAGCCTTCTCTTCCTCTGCCTCAACATCTGGAGTATCTGGCCATGATATTGAGTCAACCGCCTTACCACGTTGGAAACCCCGCTTCTCGTCCGTCCAGCGAGGTTAAGCAACGTCGGTACTTGGATGGGTGACCACCTGGGGACGCCAGATTCTGTTACCACATCCTCCGAGCCTTCCTTTCGGTTCACCGTGGCAAGACTGAGGAGAGTCGCAGTACCTGTTCTCAGTCAAGCAGAGTTTTTCAGCCCTACCTTGGAACGTTTCCTAGTTCTTCTTTCCTCGTTGACCCGTTTATAGTCCGAACGGTCGCCTCAGGATAAGTTCCATGTGGGGCGATCCAAGTTCCGGTGGCTTCAGGCAATGTTTAACCGGACTCCCTGGCCCTATGGGACCAGCGGAACTATTAAACCTGCAATGGGTGTTGACCTATGGAGCCTCTTGATGGTAGTGGATATTCTCGTCCTTTCCCCACATTCTTGATGCGGTTCTCGGACTCGTCAAAGGAAAGGGGGGGGGGGCATGTTCCGGTCCAGGCCTATGGTCAAGACCTGAAGGATACCTCTCCATCATTCAGGCAGGCTTAAGGGCCTTAGTCTGGCCCCTCTTCAGATCCTACCGCTCCTGCCAAGTCGCCCCGTTGCGTGTCGACTTCATGCTAACCAGCAGGGGACGCATTTTCACACCTTCACATCTTGCAGTAGAGATATCGGGATGATTGAGATTCTCTCAATTCCACCATCGGCTCTCTCATTCCAGGCAGGGGAATGTTTCTCTCAGACTATCCGAGCAGAGCCTCATAGAGAGAGTGTACCTAGGGGTCTTTGACCTTGGGTAACCAGCAAGTGCTGGTCTGGGGGACCTGATCGCGACAGCTTGGAACCTCAAGCTTCCGCTAGTTTTCCCCCCAGTCTCAGACCCCGAGACTCTGGCAAGATGCATTCCGGTGATGGTGGGACAACTTCGACGCCTGCGTCTTCCCTCCTTTTTGTCTGCGGACAATGGGTCTCAACAAAACCAGGTTGTCTGTCAACCTTTCAATGGGAGAGCTCCACTGGGACTATGTGCAGAACGGTTTCTGGACCCTCTGCTTCCCCTGACGGAACTCCCGGGAGAGCTTCTCCCACGGCGCAGACTACTCAAGCAACCACACTGCGACATCTCTCCCGAACCGGGGCGTCGCTTCGGCTTCATGCCTGGAGACACTACGCTTCCTCCTCTAGAAGAGACAACCCGCTACAGTCGCGGTACGGAGGTCGCGTCATCTGCGATAGTCATCCACAGGGGTCTCCCAGGCAAAGTGAAGAGTCTAAGGTGGTTGGTGCCGTGGGAGATATACTTCTTCCCGTGAGGCCTCTTCTCCAGCAATAACGGTCTTATTGCCTTTCGGCGGGAGGAAACTCCTTTCCGCTCTTGGCAATGAAGCCTGTCGCTCAGCCTTTCCCTGACCTTCAGGCTTAAAGGAATAACTTTTTCCTGCCCGCTGGATCTATCCTCGCTCATGCGAAGCTACGATCGTCCCTGCCCTAGTCGGAGGAAGACCTCCAACTTGGAGCATGGCTCGGACTTTTAGTCCTTTAAGAGATCTTCTCAAGACCCTTTTACGACAGGCCTCGGATTGTATTCCGCCCTGGGTCTTCTGCTCACTCTGGCCACGGCCAGTGTGTGAGCAATCTTCTTGGTCTCTTACTACTCCCCCCCTTTCTAAGGAAGAGGGGAAGGCAACATTCAGGCTCGCTCCTGAGTTGTTGGCTAGACTCAGAATCTGAAGGTCCCGACCCTTCGGTCCGATTCATTCAAGATTTTGAGTCTCCATTCTGTGTCTGATGTCCCAAGACCTTCTCTTTCTTGCCAGTACAGGAATCGAGAGGTTAGCGCTGGGAACAGCTGCAGTTTGGCCTCAGTTGCAGCCGATTTGGGAACACAAGGAGGACATGGGGGGAGAGTCACCAGTATACCTCTTCAGCCCGGACTCAAGGACATTCATCTCGACCTGTCTTCAGACCCTCCCCCGTCACGTCGCCCTACAGCACGATGTTGGATACATCGCAACGTCCCTCGCCTTCGAGTAATACTACTCTGTGACGCAGGTGCTACAAGCTGGAGTCTGGAAGCGTCTGATGACCTTCGCAGCCCGCTTCCTGCAGGGCGTGACCCACAGGAGTCTCGATACGTTTTCTATCGCTCTGTGGTGGCTACACAACAGCTGGTCTAACCTCAGGCTCCTTTTTGGACAGGTAGCAGAAGGTTGAGGGCATTGTTATCAGGTTTTAGTCTGCATGAACGAAAGAAGTATGTCTGGCCCTTACTTCTTTCTTCATCATCCCCTCTACGGGGAAGCAGCATCCTGGCCTCTGCATAGCTGACCTCGAACCTCTGCAGGTAAACCATGCTTCCTTGTGTTCCGAGTATTGAGTCAATACTGTCGCGTCCCCCATACCCTGACGAGGTGGTATTGGGAACGTCTTAACCCAGAGTTCCTTCTGGAACTCCAGGTCAACTGCCTAAGACGGGTCACACTTCTTCCTTCACACACAAGCTTACGTAGGCCACATGGTTCCTTGCGGTGCAAGGAACTTGTGAGGTGCAGGGACTCCTTTTCTCGAGTGCGACTCACTCGGATTCTGAGTCCCCGGGTAAAGCCAAAGCCAGTATGGCTGGGGACTTTCCACCCTTCCTAAGGGATAAGTCACCCTTTGTAAATAGCGTGGTTTGTATTTCGGTTACGGAACAAATGACAAATTCGAAGATAATTTGTATTTTTCCTAACCATACAAACCTTAGCTATTTACACATATTTGCCCGCCAGCCCTGTCCCCCAAGACAAGTCCTACCTCTAAGTGAAAGTGAGTATTCACCTGTGTGTGAGGGGGAGGAGGGGTAGCTAGCTACCACTCCCCTACCCCCCCGCTAACTAGCGCGGGGGTAATACACCCTCGTTAAATTCTAATGGCTCGCCATTTCAGCTACGCTAAAAGTAATACCCTTTGTAAATAGCTAAGGTTTGTATGGTTAGGAAAAATACAAATTATCTTCGAATTTGTCATATTTATAGTTATGTAACACCAAATACTGGAAAGCATTCAGTTAAAACCAAATACAGAACAATGCCTAATACAAACAACAAAAAACATTATTTCACAAGCTTGAAAATTCACATACATAACATTATTAGTCTAACTCTTCCCTAGCATATAACTGACTATCCTCTAAAGTATTTGATCTTGTATAACAAGATGCTTTTGTGTCTTTTCAGTTAAAGTGAATTCACTTATTTATTATTTAGGAGTAAACTGACAAAACATAAATGCATAGAGTTATATAAGGTCAAATGCAGTACAACATATTCCGTTGTATAACAGCGGAGAGAAATTTAAAGACTGATACTGTTACCTAAATGAATATTCAAGCTGCTGTGTAATACTATACAGAAAGACTGATACTGTTACCTAAATGAATATTCAAGCCGCTGTGTAATACCATACAGAAAGTCCTCAAATTAAAAGCTTAATAGGTACCAAGAAGTTGTGTGTCATTTTGTTTCATTATGGCCTATTGTAGGCCTAACCTGAGTCCTATGCCTATGATTTTCAGCTACTAAAGTCAACAAATAGTAGGGTTTCATACAAAATAGATATCAGGTTATTACAAATGTTGTTTTGCTTGTATTAACCCTTTTACCCCCGGGCTATTTGGAACTTTCCAACCCTTAACCCCCAGGCATTATTTTTTTTCCAAGCTCATTTTGAAATATAAATTTTGTAAATTGCTCTAACAGCCTTAATTTTCGTCATAGAGAGGTCAGGTTGGTCTCATTCCTCTGGAAAATGCCTGAAGTTTCTCATAAAATTATCAAAAAAATGCAAAAAAAAAAAATTGCAAATGGCCGTTTTTTGCAAGGACGTACCAGTACGTCCAAGGGGGTACAGGGATGAGTTTTGTGGAACGTACCAGTACGTCCACGGGGGTACAGGGATGAGTTTTGTGAAACGTACCAGTACGTCCATGGGGGTACAGGGATGAGTTTTGTGAAACGTACCAGTACGTCCATGGGACTATAGGGATGAGTTTTGTGAAACGTACCAGCACGTCCATGGGGCTATAGGGATGAGTTTTGTGAAACGTACCAGTACGTCCATGGGGCTATAGGGATAAGTTTTGTGAAACGTACCAGTACGTCCATGGGGGTATAGGGATGAGTATTGTGAAACGTACCAGTACGTCCATGGGGGTATAGGGATGAGTTTTGTGAAACGTACCAGTATGTCCATGGGGCTATAGGGATGAGTTTTATGAAACGTACCAGTATGTCCATGGGGGTATAGGGATGAGTTTTGTGAAACGTACCAGTACGTCCATGGGGGTAAAGGGATGAGTTTTGTGAAACTTATCAGTACGTCCATGGGGGTACAGGGATGAGTTTTGTGAAACGTACCAGTACGTCCATTGGGGTACAGGGATGAGTTTTGTGAAACGTACCAGTAGTCCATGGGGGTATAGGGATGAGTATTGTGAAACGTACCAGTACGTCCATGGGGGTATAGGGATGAGTTTTGTGAAACGTACCAGTACGTCTATGGGGCTATAGGGATGAGTTTTGTGAAACGTACCAGTACGTCCATGGGGGCATAGGGATGAGTTTTGTGAAACGTACCAGTACATCCATGGGGTATAGGGATGAGTTTTGTGAAACGTACCAGTACGTCCATGGGGGCATAGGGATGAGTTTTGTGAAACGTACCAGTACATCCATGGGGTATAGGGATGAGTTTTGTGAAACGTACCAGTACGTCCATGGGGGCATAGGGATGAGTTTTGTGAAACGTACCAGTACATCCATGGGGTATAGGGATGAGTTTTGTGAAACGTACCAGTACGTCCATGGGGGCATAGGGATGAGTTTTGTGAAACATACCAGTACATCCATGGGGTATAGGGATGAGTTTTGTGAAACGTATCAGTACGTGCATGGGGGTATAGGGATGAGTTTTGTGAAACGTACCAGTACATCCATGGGGTATAGGGATGAGTTTTGTGAAACGTACCAGTACATCCATGGGGTATAGCGATGAGTTTTGTGAAACGTACCAGTACGTCCATGGGGCTACAGGGATGAGTTTTGTGAAACGTACCAGTACATCCACGGGGGGTATAGGGATGAGTTTTGTGAAACGTACCAGTACGTCCAAGGGGGTATAGGGATGACTTGTGAAACGTACCAGTACGTCCATGGGGATATAGGGATGAGTTTTGTGAAACGTACCATACCAGTACGTCCATGGGGCTATAGGGATGAGTTTTGTGAAACGTACCATACCAGTACGTCCATGGGGCTATAGGGATGAGTTTTGTGAAACGTACCAGTACATCCACGGGGGTATAGGGATGAGTTTTGTGAAACGTACCAGTACGTCCATGGGGGCATAGGGATGAGTTTTGTGAAACGTACCAGTACATCCATGGGGGTACAGGGATGAGTTTTGTGGAACGTACCAGTACGTCCATGGGGGCATAGGGATGAGTTTTGTGAAACGTACCAGTACGTCCATGGGGGTATAGGGATGAGTTTTGTGAAACGTACCAGTATGTCCATGGAGCTATAGGGATGAGTTTTGTGAAACGTACCAGTACGTCCATGGGGTATAGGATGAGTTTTGTGAAACGTACCAGTACGTCCATGGGGGTACAGGGATGAGTTTTGTGGAACGTACCAGTACGTCCATGGGGGTATAGGGATGAGTTTTGTGAAACGTACCAGTACGTCCATGGGGGTATAGGGATGAGTTTTGTGAAACGTACCAGTACGTCCATGGGGGTACAGGGATGAGTTTTGTGAAACGTACCAGTACATCCATGGGGTATAGGGATGAGTTTTGTGAAACGTACCAGTACGTCCATGGGGCTACAGGGATGAGTTTTGTGAAACGTACTAGTACATCCACGGGGGTATAGTGATGAGTTTTGTGAAACGTACCAGTACGTCCAAGGGGGTATAGGGATGAGTTGTGAAACGTACCAGTACGTCCATGGGGATATAGGGATGAGTTTTGTGAAACGTACCATACCAGTACGTCCATGGGGCTATAGGGATGAGTTTTGTGAAACGTACCAGTACATCCACGGGGGTATAGAGATGAGTTTTGTGAAACGTACCAGTACGTCCATGGGGGTACAGGGATGAGTTTTGTGAAACGTACCAGTACATCCGTGGGGTATAGGGATGAGTTTTGTGAAACGTACCAGTATGTCCATGGGAGTATAGGGATGAGTTTTGTGAAACGTACCAGTACGTCCATGGGGCTATAGGGATGAGTTTTGTGAAACGTACCAGTACGTCCATGGGGGTATAGGGATGAGCTTTGTGAAACGTACCATACCGGTACGTCCATGGGGCTATAGGGATGAGTTTTGTGAAACGTACCAGTACATCCATGGGGGTACAGGGATGAGTTTTGTGAAACGTACCAGTACATCCACGGGGGTATAGGGATGAGTTTTGTGAAACGTACCAGTACGTCCATGGGGGTATAGGGATGAGTTTTGTGAAACGTACCAGTACATCCACGGGGGTATAGGGATGAGTTTTGTGAAACGTACCAGTACGTCCATGGGGGTACAGGGATGAGTTTTGTGAAACGTACCAGTACATCCATGGGGTATAGGGATGAGTTTTGTGAAACGTACCAGTACGTCCATGGGAGTATAGGGATGAGTTTTGTGAAACGTACCAGTACGTCCATGGGGCTATAGGGATGAGTTTTGTGAAACGTACCAGTACGTCCATGGGGGTATAGGGATGAGCTTTGTGAAACGTACCATACCAGTACGTCCATGGGGCTATAGGGATGAGTTTTGTGAAACGTACCAGTACATCCATGGGGGTATAGGGATGAGTTTTGTGAAACGTACCAGTACATCCACGGGGGTATAGGGATGAGTTTTGTGAAACGTACCAGTACGTCCATGGGGGTATAGGGATGAGTTTTGTGAAACGTACCAGTACATCCACGGGGGTATAGGGATGAGTTTTGTGAAACGTACCAGTACGTCCATGGGGGTACAGGGATGAGTTTTGTGGAACGTACCAGTACGTCCACGGGGGTACAGGGATGAGTTTTGTGAAACGTACCAGTACGTCCATGGGGGTACAGGGATGAGTTTTGTGAAACGTACCAGTACGTCTATGGGACTATAGGGATGAGTTTTGTGAAACGTACCAGCACGTCCATGGGGCTATAGGGATGAGTTTTGTGAAACGTACCAGTACGTCCATGGGGCTATAGGGATGAGTTTTGTGAAACGTACCAGTACGTCCATGGGGGTATAGGGATGAGTATTGTGAAACGTACCAGTACGTCCATGGGGCTATAGGGATGAGTTTTGTGAAACGTACCAGTATGTCCATGGGGCTATAGGGATGAGTTTTGTGAAACTTACCAGTATGTCCATGGGGGTATAGGGATGAGTTTTGTGAAACGTACCAGTACGTCCATGGGGGTATAGGGATGAGTTTTGTGAAACGTACCAGTACGTCCATGGGGGTACAGGGATGAGTTTTGTGAAACGTACCCGTACGTCCATGGGGGTACAGGGATGAGTTTTGTGAAACGTACCAGTACGTCCATGGGGGTACAGGGATGAGTTTTGTGAAACGTCCATGGGGCTATAGGGATGAGTTTTGTGAAACGTACCAGTACATCCATGGGGTTATAGGGATGAGTTTTGTGAAACGTACCAGTACGTCCATGGGGGCATAGGGATGAGTTTTGTGAAACGTACCAGTACGTCCATGGGGGCATAGGGATGAGTTTTGTGAAACGTACCAGTACGTCCATGGGGGCATAGGGATGAGTTTTGTGAAACGTACCAGTACGTCCATGGGGGCATAGGGATGAGTTTTGTGAAACGTACCAGTACGTCCATGGGGGCATAGGGATGAGTTTTGTGAAACGTACCAGTACATCCATGGGGTATAGGGATGAGTTTTGTGAAACGTACCAGTACGTCCATGGGGGTATAGGGATGAGTTTTGTGAAACGTACCAGTACGTCCATGGGGTATAGGGATGAGTTTTGTGAAACGTACCAGTACGTCCATGGGGTATAGGGATGAGTTTTGTGAAACGTACCAGTACGTCCATGGGGGCATAGGGATGAGTTTTGTGAAACGTACCAGTACGTCCATGGGGGCATAGGGATGAGTTTTGTGAAACGTACCAGTACATCCATGGGGTATAGGGATGAGTTTTGTGAAACGTACCAGTACGTCCATGGGGGCATAGGGATGAGTTTTGTGAAACGTACCAGTACATCCATGGGGTATAGGGATGAGTTTTGTGAAACGTACCAGTACGTCCATGGGGTATAGGGATGAGTTTTGTGAAACGTACCAGTACGTCCATGGGGGTATAGGGATGAGTTTTGTGAAACGTACCAGTACATCCATGGGGTATAGGGATGAGTTTTGTGAAACGTACCAGTACGTCCATGGGGTATAGGGATGAGTTTTGTGAAACGTACCAGTACGTCCATTGGGCTACAGGGATGAGTTTTGTGAAACGTACCAGTACATCCACGGGGGTATAGGGATGAGTTTTGTGAAACGTACCAGTACGTCCAAGGGGGTATAGGGATGAGTTGTGAAACGTACCAGTACGTCCATGGGGATATAGGGATGAGTTTTGTGAAACGTACCAGTACATCCATGGGGGTATAGGGATGAGTTTTGTGAAACGTACCAGTACGTCCATGGGGGGTATAGGGATGAGTTGTGAAACGTACCAGTACGTCCATGGGGCTATAGGGATGAGTTTTGTGAAACGTACCAGTACGTCCATGGGGATATAGGGATGAGTTTTGTGAAACGTACCAGTACGTCCATGGTGGTATAGGGATGAGTTTTGTGAAACGTACCAGTACATCCATGGGGCTATAGGGATGAGTTTTGTGAAACGTACCAGTACGTCCATGGGGATATAGGTATGAGTTTTGTGAAACGTACCAGTACGTCCATGGGGATATAGGGATGAGTTTTTGTGAAACGTACCAGTACGTCCATAGGGGTATAGGGATGAGTTTTGTGAAACGTACCAGTACGTCCATTTGGGGTAAAAGGGTTAAATGATATAATATTGTTTTATTAAAGTATTTCTTTATCTTATCTCTTGTTATTTTCAGTTGGATTTGTGTTTGTAGGTTGAGGACCTTCTGTATTGGTTATTTCTCTTTTCCGTCAAGGATTGTGAATAAATACCCTAAAACATTACATCTTCAAAGTGGAAAATAACGCAGAGCTACGAAAAACACGTCCGAACGTTCACGGGTGCTAACAAGGAATGATGGGAGAAGGTTAGGTACTGGTGAAATTGGGGGGGGGGGGGCAGTAGCTGTAGTGAACGACACCTCGTAGTAACGGGGGATTTTGAGGATGGAGAAATCTAATTGGAAAGGGATCTCTGATAGTGGTATCATTCGCCCCAGTTTTAATACCGACACCCTTTAGGGGTGAGCGAGCAGGATATATTCCTAGCATTCCATGCAACTTTTTTCTCTGGTATATTTAGCAGTATTTATACCTTTGAAATGGTGCTTTAAGGAGCATTTCACTGGGTGACACTGGTTGCTCGCCCAGAAAGATTTTTCCTTCGTCAAAATCCCTTTTATGGGATTCTAAGGCCTTCCTAAGAATAATCTAATGTGCTAATAACAAACTTGCAAATGTTAAGGGCTGACTACCATATAATTATTACCTCAATGCCTACCTTATAATTATTACCTCAATGACTTCCTTATAATTATTACCTCAAAGAAAAGTATTATTTCTTTACGGTGTGATTAAGTTTAAATAGAATGCAGATTTATTTAGAATTTGATTTCATTTGACATCAATTGTGTTTAATAGATTCTAAGCGGAAATGTTTCTGGAGATGTAAATCAATTAGTTTTGCACGAGATTAGAGTTAGTTACAGTGACTGTATCTCCCGGTGATACTCGTTGAGAAATTATATCTCCCTATTTAATGTTAGTTACAAAGATTGTATGTATCTCCTTGTATGCTAGAGAACTGTCCATGTCGGACCTACTCAAATGCAGTGTGAACTCATCCTACAATTCTATAAATATTGTGTATATTTAAATTCCGTAAATGGATGTAGTAGGTGACTCCTGTTTCCTTATGCTGCTGGTTTTATAATTTTGATCTTAGCAAATTTTAAAGTCATGTCATTGACAATACAGTATAAGCGTTGCAAAATGGTCTTGTTTTAAAATTTTTGTATTGGGTTGTAACCCATAGAAATAAAGTGACTGAGAGGAATTATTAGGAATATAGATATTGGAATATTTTGCGCAGTATTTTTAAAGATAAATAGTACCATATGTTTACAACCATGAATAAAACTAAACTTTAATTTTAAAAGTTTTTTTAAAGAGGTTCTTTAAGAATACTGTATGAACATATGAAGTGATTCTTTCCTCAAAAGCATAGTTTGACACTATTGTAAATCTGAAATACTGTATTTTGAAATGTAGTCTGTATTTACCTTAGATCAGTGGTTCCCAACCTTTTTTCTGTCATTTCCCCTCTGCACCCAGTTCAACCATCCAGATTTCCCCCTTCATGCCCCGCCCAGCCCTCATGCCCACTCGCCTGCCTCAGAAATGGGCATGACACTCCAATTCTCCCCTTGAATATTATGTCTGTGAGAACTGATATGATCATATCACAATTGAATGGCTAACAACAAATTGCCGCACGTACTATGAGGACATTTTCCGCTTGTTTTGGTTAGTAGGTAGTGTAATTATTTCCCCCCTGGAAGCTTCAAATTTCCCCCCAGGTTGGGAACCACTGCCTTAGATCATATTTGTAGTTGTTCCTTAGTGCAACTTAATTCAGTTGGAAACCTTATTGATAGGGACCATCATAAGAGAAGAATGCTACACTGTCTGCAGTCAAACTGCATGTAGGTCTAGGTAATCTCTTAAATGTGTAATTTGTAAAAAATTGTACTGTAGTTAAATATGTAATGGAAGACTTTTTAGCTAAATTATTAATCAGTCATTTCTCACAATATATTTGCACAATACTAGTTAGCATTTTATTCTGCAGTAATATGCTGTCTATAGTAGAATCACTAGAATGTATAGAGATTGTTTTGTCTTATGCTTGCTGAATGTTTTTAAATTTTACCTCATGTATTTTTCCTATCTTCTTATGTGGCTAGATTCTTTGTGAAAGGCAAATCCTACTGTAACACTTTCTAAAATAATGTTGTAAGGCAATGCAAGGTAAGGTTTTCTTAACTTTTGAATGCAGTTTTTCAAGTTACTGAAATATTCACCTCCGCCAATGAAGTTGGAAGGCGGTTGGTTATGTTTTACCCCGTTTGTGTGTGTGTTTGTGAACAGCCTCCTGGCCACAATTTTAATCGTAATGAAACTTGCAGGGATTAACTGTTAGGCAAGAAACTGGAAATGATAAAATTTTGGAAGGTCAAGGTCACGGTCGAGCAAAAGGTTGAGAAATAAGCTGCCATGGCTGAGGTCTGTGCTCTAGAGTTCCTCTCTAGTTGAATACTGTAATAAATTTGTTCATAAGCAGCGTTCCAGAATTGAATTTGAAACTGTAGTTTTAGGCAATCATGAGTGTAAAATGTTTTACGACTCTACATTATAATGAATTATGTTAATTATCCTATTCAAATTTTGTTGTAAAAGTCCCATGAATGTTCTATATCATTACATACATAAATATTCTGTGCAACAGTACTGTACTTGTTAGGACAATATTACATTACTTTACTATTGTTTAATCAGATATCACTTAATGTTGTCAAAAGTCTATGCTGACAATCAAGCTCTTTGGAAAAAATCATTAGTCCCATTATTTGTAGGTCAGTCCACCTACTCAGGATACGAAATAAAATTCCCACGGTTAGGTTACGTATATTGAAGGATTCAAATGAATTTGGGTCTTTCATTCTATTCCATCCTACAAAAAAAAATCATGTTACGAAAGCCACTCCAGAATGAAGTAATTTCGTATCCTGAGGTATTACTGTTATATCACATACATACATATACCAAGGCACTTCCCCCAATTTTGGGGGGTAGCCGACATCAACAAATGAAACAAAACAAAAAAGGGGACCTCTACTCTCTACGTTCCTCCCAGCCTAACAAGGGACTCAACCAAGTTCAGCTGGTACTGCTAGGGTGCCACAGCCCACCCTGTTATATACATTGCAAAATATACCTATCTGGCAACAGGTACAAAAGGGGTTTTGTTCAGCTTTAAAGAACAGTGATTCTAAGTGTGCTGTGAAAGAACAGATGACTGCACTATGTAAGTGTACGTTAGGAAGTTTTTGGTTTTTATGATTTTAAATAATTTTGCCTAACTTCTAACTGATTTTCTGAAAAGTTCTTTAAAATTTCATAAATTTTTATAGTTCCTTTTCAATAAATTATATTAGAATTACATATGATGATCTAAACAAAGTATCTATAGTCAATTCTTTTTAGTGAGGCAGATTTACACAGACTCGCAGGGGTGCCCTTTTAGCTCGGAAACGTTTCCTGATCGCTGATTGGTTGGACGAGATAATTCTAACCAATCAGATAGCAGGAAACTTTTCCGAGCTAAGAGGGCACCGCTGCGAGTCAGTGCAAATGCGTCTCATTAAAAAAAATTTAGTATAGGACATTAGGATGAAATTGATTATGTTACTGGAATACATTACTGTACATGAATTTATTTTTTATCTATAATGGTTTTTAGAGTAAAAGAAATATCAAAGCATTTTGTTGCATGCGGTATGATAGCCCAAAAGATTTCTTTTTTTCTTTTACATGATATATGAAGAAAAGGTAAATTTGAGTATTAAAATCATGAAAATATTTAGCACCATTGTCTCCAGTCCAAGTAAATTGTCTACAATTTGTTCTACATTTGGAATTTTATGTGGTTATTCATTATCAAATCCAAATACAAGAGAGAAAGTATGGTCTGTCTAGTCATAGTAATCAACAACCCTTAAAAAACTGCAAGTAATAGTTTTATGGTTTAATTTGTTCTTTAAAATGAATAATAATACAACAAAAGTTTACCTTAGTTGGGCTACTAGAAATAGGTGAAAACTTCTTCTTTCTTCTTTGTCTGCATCTTTTCCCACTCCTATGTGGGGTCGATGTTTCTGACCAACTTTTTCCATCTACCTCTGTCCCACACCTCGTCACCGGTTAATCCCTTTGATCGAAGGTCATCCTTGATACAGTTCAACCACCTTCGCTTTGGTCTCCCTCTCCTTTTCGTTCCCTGTACCTCCATTTCCATCACCCTCCTCCCAATATACTGTTCATCTCTTCTCATGATATGACCATACCACCTCAATCTACTTTCTTGGATCTTATCTGATAGTTTTCTAACTCCTGTGGTACCCCTAATTACTTCATTCCGTATGTTATCTCTTCTTGTCACATCCAATAGGTGAAAACTAATACAGTTAAAAAGAATAAAAAAAATTAGTTGCAATATTGCTGGTTCTTTCCCTCCCTCAAGAATGTGGTTCTTAAATTGGTAACCACTATTATTCTCCATATAACCTGTTATGAATTAAAATCTTGTAAAAGAATTTACCAAAAGCCATAAAAGACTTCTGACCCTAACCAGAACAAAAGCACTCTACTTTGTCATTAGTAATCAGGTGTGTTAACTCAAAGCATATACTGTTCAATCATGATGATTTACTCTAAAACTATTTTCAACTTTAGGAAAACAAAATTAGATAATAAATGTGAAGAAATTAATGAAAACAAATCATTTGTGTATGTTTGTAACTTCTGCCAAATATTCAATAGCCATCTAGTGTAATGGGAGCAAATGAATCTGAGTTTATTTTAATTTCTCATGTTTAATGCAGTCCATCATTTTATATAAATATATGAGGCGTCATTCTTGCCCCTTTGGCAAAACAAAATGAACTATTTTCTACATTTGATGATTGTACCATAAGGTATATATTGAGTAAAATGAAAGAGAAAACTAATTTGTGTTTTATAAATGTTTAGATCAAATCAACTATTTTCTAAATTTGATAATTGTACCCTAAGTTATATATTGAGTAAAAAGAAATAAAAAACTAATTTGTTTTGTATAAATGTTTAAATCAAGGAGTGTCTGCTGTAGCCTACTGCATTTTCATAGCTCAAACGGTACAAATTTAAACCATACCCTGCAATGCATGATTAGTAAAATAGTGTGTACAGTATAACATCTTTTGATAAAGAATGTCTTTAGCCTTAGAAAAATTAAATGTGATATAAGGGTGCAGGTTTCTGTCTTCAGATAACAATTGGAAGGTTATCAGATGTGAATTTTGTGTATGGTTAAAGTTTCATTTGGATAAGCAATCTGGCAAATCGAAATATTGGATACCAACTACAGGAGGTCCTCGTGTTATGACGGTCTCTATAGTCGAATTCTTTTTTAGTGAGGCAGATTTGCACCGACTCGCAGGGTCCCCTTTTACCTCGGAAAAGTTTCCTGATCGCTGATTGGTTAGAGTCATCTTTTCCAACCAATCAGCGATCAGGAAACTTTGCCGAGCTAGAAGGGCACCCCTGCGAGTCGGTGCAAATCTGCCTCGCTAATAAGAATTGACTGTAGTTACAATGATTTACTGTTACGAATGAGCTCCCATAAGGAACTTTAAAAACTTGTAACCCAGTTTTGAGCTGCGACGTGGTTCAATGATTCGACGAATTATTTGATGACTTGGAAAGCAACTAACGCCACAGACTAATGCGTTACGGATCACTTTAGCATTAGTTTACCATCTTTATTTATGATAAGAATTTCAGTGCTGCTTTATATTTAGATATTTTTGTGCCTTTTTTTTTTCTGTGCATCATGTGTGGAAAGCGTAATGGTGACTTCTGATGGCAGTAGTGTGGGCCAACCACAGGAATAAAGGTAAGGAATTTTTATACTGTATTTATTACTGTATTGTCTACTAGTACTGTATAAGTGTAGATACACTACTATAGGGTACAGTAATTTATGAATGGTAAGGGATTGTTTTCTCTTTTTAAGTATATGTATTATACATATACGATATATTTGTATATATGTACGTACGTACAGTATGTTATATATGTAAATCTGATTTACCGTGAAAATAGACCTCCGATGGAATGCGGGGTAGGAATGGATCCCTGTCGTAACCCGAGGACCTCCTGTAGCCTGCTGTCCTACTAAGACAGACAAATATGTTACATCTTTAAGCATAAAAAATGTGGGGTTATCTCATTACATGTATAAAGATAACCGTTAAAAAGCCTGGCTTCAAAATTTACTTTATATCTTACAGTATACGATATTGATTTATATACTGTATACCTGCACCAATATAAGAATTCAAAGCTGACATATGATTATGGTAAAAAATTTTCAGAAATTATTTATACAAAGTATAGTGCCATCACTGACATTATACATAAGAAGATTGTCATAAGAGGTAAAGAATAAATTCTCTTAATTTGGTTGTTAAGAAAAATTCTTGATGGAACAATCCTTGAATACTAAATCTTCAAGGTTTAAACTGTACTTGCTTATTCACAATGAGTTCTAGCATTATTTCTTTCACTCGATGTTGCACATGCAATTATGTACTTTTTCAATAATTTAATAAAATCTCTTAACTATATGTTTCATTAAAACCCTTATATTGATATTGATAAAGTGCTGTAAGTAAATTAACAGTTGTACAGGAATTCTTGTGCAAAAAAGAAAACTGATTTTGACGTAAGAAAAATATATTTTTGGGTGAGTTAACCATGTCGTCCTGATGGAAGGTCCCTCCGGTAGCTTCCTACTGTATAATATTTCTGCGAGTGATATTACAAGAGAATTACTGTCAGGTATCACAGGGTTCTAACCCCCGGAACGATTATCTTAAGATATCGTGTATAATCAGGGACGTATCCGTAGATAACCATAGATATCTGCACCCATAACAGACTTAACCCAGTCTATGAATATATTTATAAAAAAAAGGTCTAATAATTGTTTCCTACTTTTACTTTATTTTAATTCATTACTCTGTTTAGATGCCAAGTTCAGCTCTGGTAATATAGAGAAATCTATATTAAAGTACCGGTATATTATATTTTATCCATTAACCTCACTTTGCATATACTTGTACCTTTGTAGTGTTAGTGCCTAAATAAGTAATGTAATAAGAATCACTGTATTGTGTCAGAAATATTGCATTTGTTAAAAGAACTAGAATGTTCAGTTAAGAAACTTATTAACTATTCCTTTACTAAAATGAACCACTGTATTGTAAATATATTATAGTTTACATAACACACAACTTGGAACGTCATAAAATATAACACTGTAAGGAGAGAAGCAAGATTAGTAAAGGGTGTTCGCAGAGTAGGGAAAACACCGTCAATGTACCTCACACAGTCCATTGAAGGCATTATCTAGGGTCTCCGCAGCTTTCCTTTTGCCCCTAACTGTGCTTGCTTTATATCCTTCCTCATTTCCCATTAATTTTCTTACTTGTCCGATATCTTTTACCTGTGTACGGTTTATGGTTTTACCATAAATGCTCGTGTGCTGAATTGCCTCACAGGTCCTAACTTTGGGCTATATAGCCCTACAGGTCTCATTGCCATGGATGTATAATCCAAATCCATTTAATAAAAGGCTGTTGCACCTTTGGTTAGAATTACCCTCGTACTGATTGAGCTACATTGGCTGATTTAAAAATCTACAGTAATTGTATCAACACTACACTATTTACCATTGGTTTGAGGTTTACTTGAGCTAAGATACAATTTCTTGTGGCTTTTATAGCTTTGATATACAAGTTCAAACATTATGAAGTGAACTCTAATTGCCCTAAGAAGGCCAAATCATATACATACTATTAAGTCTTGCAAGACTGAATGTTACAGAAGTGTAGATCTAATACACCTTTGGATTCATCTAATATATTCCCTTAAGCTTACACCCTGAAGGAGAGTAATGCTGTGAGTGCACCTCATGTGATGCGTTATAGACATTACTTAGTGTCTTTACAGTGTTCCTTCAACCACTAGCGGCAGTGACATCTTGGCGCTTTTGCTATGACTCCATTTCTACTTCCACCTCGCTGTTCAACGTCTCAACTTTTACTTTTAATGTGAAGTTTTCCTCTAGCCGATCCCCGTCTCTAAATGGCCTTTATTCCTACGTAAAATACAACCATCGTCCTTTAATCAGGGATTGTGTTTTCAGCACAAACTGGACTGATGTCGAGTCATTTTAACAAGCAGTTAAATAACAGGCGAGGAGCTCCGCCCCTTTACCTGTCAAAGTCACTTCACATCGAGTACAGATGTACTGATGTGTCCTTAATCTAACTTTTCATTTACTTTTTCTTTCACGAAGTGAATACTGACTTGATCATTATGATTTAAAGCAAGGCACTCATACATGGGAGAATGGACTTTACATCTGGTTTCTGTTAAATCAGCTGTAGATCTCTACACACTGTGTTCTTGTTATAGGCATAATTGCTCACAATTATCCATATTTGCCAAGTGTAGGTTGTGGCCTCCTATCTTGTGTCAGCATTATGCTTTGACAGGAGGTAGAGAACTTTGCTTCTTCCTTCTGATTATTAGATGACAGGTTGACTAGTGTTGGTCTCGTGTTGTGGCCACAGAGGTCATGGTCGATTTGGTCCCGGCTACCACAATATCCAGGCAGGAACAGTGATCCCTTATCATAGCACTGAACCTCGGGCCCCTAGGGCCAATGCATGGGGCTGGGACAGTGATCTCGTGTCATGTCTACGCTGCAGTCCCCAGGGATCGTAGATAGGGTGGTCTGCTATTCCAACACCCAGGGGCCTGGAGTTTAGGGCCCTGTGCACTTTTTGACCCCGGTTGATGGAGGAACTTTGGCATTCTTTATCTCCCTTTCTGCCATGACACTGGACTCCTGCTCCTCTGAGAGGGTGACACTATTCAAAACTTTCAAAGCTGGTAATGTTGAGTTCTCTATTTTAGTTTTAATTCACATTATAAAATTTTTGGTCTATAATAAGGTTGTGAGACATAGTATTGCAGGCAAGAAAATATTGAAAGATAGGGTCATAGAATGCCTCGTAATTTAAGAAACAAATTTGGTAATGAGAGCTAGTATCCTTTCATGAAAACTTGCCAAATATTTTCATCTTAGCCCTAGCCTTATCTAACTCAAAGGCTTATAATTATGTTGGGGGGAGTGTAAGGCTTATAGTTGTGTTGGGTAAAGTTTTACTCAGATGACCGTAATCCTGATGTTCACGCTTTGAATCACTTTTGGTTCATCTTAAAATTATTAGTATTGTTACTAGCCAAACTACAACCCTATTTGGAAAAACTGTATGCTATAAGCCGAAGGGCCCCAACCGTGAAAAATAGCTATGAGGTAAGGAAATAAGTAACTACAAGAAAAGTAATGAACAATTGAAATATTTCAAGAACAATAACTTGGAATATATTTTATATATAAACTACAAAAGTGTAAGAAAAAAACAAGAGGAAAAGAAATAAGGTAGAGTAGTTTGTCCAACAGGGAAAGTACCCCAGTGAGGAAAGGAAACAAGGAAAAATTAGATATTTCAAGAACAGTAATACAGTATTGAAATGAATATCTCCTATAAAATCTTTAACAAAACAAGAGGAAGAGAAATAAGATAGAATAGTGTCACCGAGTATACCCTCAAGCAAGAGAACTCTAACCCAAGACAGTGGAATGCCATGGTACAGAGGCTATGGCACTACCCAAGACTAGAGAAGAATGGATTGGTTTTGTAGTGTCCTTGAAGAGCCGCTTACCATAGCTAAAGAGCATCTTCTCCCTTTAACAAGAATAAAGTGGCCACTGAATAATTACAGTGCAGTAACCCCTTGAGTGAAAAAGAATTGTTTGGTAATCTGTGTTGGCAGGCGTATGAGGACAGAGGAGAATATATAAAGAATAGGCCAGACTATTCGATGTGTGTAGGCAAAGGGAAAATGAATCGTAACCAGAGAAAATGATCCAATGTAGTACTGTCTAGCCAGTCAAAGGGCCCCATAACTCTAGTGATAGTATCTCAACAGGTGGCTGGTGCCCTAGCTATTGTTGCTCATCTGTAAGGGACAGTATCACCGAAATAATGACCCGCATGGTTGGAGTATGTAGCATATCCATATACCCTAGACTAGAGCTTGCCAGAACAGAGGAACAAAGAGAAGATTTTTATTTGCAAGCAAAACAAGCCACGGCTGAGCAAAGACCTTTTAAGGGACGTGATATAAATTAGTAATTGTTTCCACACTAATTACACAAGCCAAATATTTTTCAACTGGTTATTGACGGATTTATGCATTTTTGACCATTGCTACTGCTGAGTTACTCATTTTTTTACGTATACCCATTCTGAACCCCCAATTTCCCATTTGGGACCCCTCTTTGAAACAGGATTTGCCCAAAATATCATGGTTAGAAATCAATTAAACAAGATAATCAGTAGGGAAAATATATGGTCCATGTATTTGACTAGATATTGAAGTTTTATAGATTTACGACCTGTTTCTGTTGCATAGCATCTTGAACCAGTAAAAAACTCAATATTTTTCTGTTGAATTTCCCGAGTAATTTTACAGAGCAGGTTTCTTGACATGCTCTTCACTCTTTGGTTAGTAGTTGGCTGCAATTTCAAAAGACAACATCCCAGATAGGTTTAAACCTTGTAGCATCTTGCTTTTTCAACTGGAGTTATAACTTGGCTAATAATAATAATAATAATAATAATAATAATAATAATAATATTGCTTTGTATCAAGTAATAGATACTTTAAAATTTGCAATTTAATAAAAGACTAAAGTGGGAAACAAAAATTATGCTTCATGTATTTTGTGTGAAGTTAAGATATACAATTAGCCTATGCACAGACTAAATGAATTTGTGTGTATGGTTATATTCGTTTATATTTATTATCTCTGTTATAAACAAAAACAGTTATGGTTATAACGCAAAATGGCATAAAGAGAAATCGCTTAGTTTTTCCTACAGACCGCCAGGTGGCATCCATGGACGATGGACGTAAGGGTCCTAAAGAATCCTTGATTGACGTGTTGACGTTTCTGTGACAAATGGCAGGTAGTATTTGAAAGAAGGCAACTCCATCGCCAAGAAGTTATTCTTAAAATTTGAATTGTGTAGAAGGATTATATGGACTTACACATGTGAGGTAAGAAATATTTATTTTTGGAATAAGAGGGAAGTAAAATGGTGTTGATAAATTAGTATTTAAGGTATTGAATTATTAGATGCACGGAGATAATTCTGTGTGAAATCCATAGGCCACTAAACTAGGAAGCAAAGTTTCCATATAACCTACGTTTTCTTTGTGAAGAAAGAACTTGGTCTCCTACGGACACCCAATATGAAACTTTAAAATCCGAACAAGAAAAGGCAATGCTAACATGCAAAATTACAGGCCTGTCTACGCAATACAGCCCAGAATTTTTAGTGCACGTGGGTTAACAAAGTTTAAAATAGGTGTCATAAATCCTTTTTTATATATAAATTCGCACCTTGCTCCAGAAATACTGATATTAAGGCTTTAAATTAGTTGGAGACTTTTTTTTTTTTTCTTAATACAGGGAGTCCTTTGATATGACAAGAACTGTCATTTATCCCTAGATTTGGGGATTTACCCCTACATTTTGGGAATTTATCTTTAGATTTGGAGATTTTGGATGACGTGACGATATTCTGTACATATTTCTATGAAGAAGAAACAGAGATGAGTAAACCTTTATATTGTTGCCATTAGTTTACTTACAATTACATTAAGTAAAGCGAGTAATTTCTATATTTGAAGATAATATAATTCTGGAAATGGGGATTTTTGGGGAGTTTTAGGGATTTTTAGACTAACCCATCTGGCAACACTGGGTCCAAGTAATCTAGAAGTAAAATAAAGTTAACGCATGTTAAACTAAGTAATTAAACCCCTTGATGTTTCGTTAGATGATTGATATGGACCCGCCCAAGTAGTAGTTTACTCGACTTCAGTGGAGGGTTGGATTCAGTGTTGCCAGATATGGGAATTTATCCCCAGATTTGGGGATTTGGGGTGTCTGATGGGGATGTTCTGTACAAATTTCTTTGAAGAAACAAAAATTAGTAAATCTTTATATTGTTGCAATTAGTTTACTTGCACTCCATATGAAGTATGGTGAGTAATTTCTATATGAGCAAAGCCTACATGATCAGAAGAAAATATATTTGTGGAATTGGGGATTTTTGGGTTATTTTGGGGATTTTGTATCATGAGTTTTGGGGATTTTTACACAAACCTATTTGGCAACGCTGGTTGGATTTAAACACTAAACAAGACGGAAACTTTACAATATGTAATTTAGCAGTACAGGAATCTAAAAGGGAAAGATTTACACATGTTAAACTTAGTATTTAAACTCTAAAACCAAGATAGACACTTTTATACCATAGAAATATAGAATCTAGCAATATATGATCTTTAATATAGCCTTAACATTTAGGATATTGACCTGCAGTTTTGTTTTGCCATTAATTTTTGGTAGTATATCATGAAGCTTAAGTAATCTGTTAACTTAAGAAACTGACCTTTTGAAGGTTTCATCTCTTAGTGTAAAATTGATGGTTACTTTTATTTCATGATTTTATTCGTTTTTATAGTGACATCGATCTCCAGTTAAACTGCTTTGTTGCCAAAAGTTGTTGTTAAATAAAATACTGTAATAATCACATTAGCTCAATTAAGAGTAATTTGATTTAGTGTATTCTTGTTTTTACAGTCTGATTACCGTATATAACTGTAATTAGCATGTATATGTACCTATTGTCCATTTCTTTTATCGAGGCAGATTTGCACCGACTCGCAGCGGTGCCCTTTTAGCTCGGAAAAGTTTCCTGATTGCCGATTGGTTAGAATTATCTCGTCCAACCAATCAGCGATCAGGAAACTTTTCAGAGCTAAAAAGGCACCGCTGCGAGTCGGTGCAAATCTGCATCGCTAAAAGAAATTGACTATAGGTTCTTAACAGAAAGAATTAGATATGCTCTTGGTTATAACTGTGTGCAATAGAAATTAAGTTTGGGCTAGAGTTGGAAGACTCAGGCCTACATGGCTGAGGACTATGAAGCGTGAAGTAGGAGTGGACGTTTGAGAAGTATTAATTTAAAAGCTCAAGAGATGGCTGGTGAGATGTAATTGAAGCGCTTTGTGCCAATAGGCGTAGGAGATGATGTAGGTTGGGCACAAATTAATTTATTTTATATATGTAGTTAGAGTAGGGAAGGTTAAGGCAGTCTGTTAGGACATTTATACTGATAAAATGTTGTAACTTCAAAAGTCGCCCAAAGTTGGTTTTATTATAGAACAGTGCGATATTAGTTGGGACTTTGGAACTCGCATAATTGAATATATCTTTAAATATACACTATTTTGAACCCCATATACCACTGGCGGAAACCTCTATTAACAAAGTTACAGATTTTAGTACTAAATTCCCATTTTCCTCTTGGTGTCATGGCACAGGCCATAGGAGCCTCCTTTCACTCGGTAGTTCAGGATAAGAGATAGGTAGTGCTCCTGTCATAAGATACTACTACGAACAAAATAAAGGGTCAGTTTTTTGGGCTCAAGCCATGGCGTCCTGATGGAATGTTCCTTTTTGGTAGCTTCCTTGGGTAATCACTACTAGGATTTTCCCAGAGAATTAAACCACAGGTTATCACAGAATTCTAACTTCTGGAGCGAGTATCCTAAAGGTTTCCCCTTAAGACATCGTGTAACAACAGGGGACACGCATGTATAGACGTGCCACATAGCTATCTACACCCCATATAGAGTTAACGCTTCAATATGGCGGACAGGGAGTGGCTGGGAGCTGAGCCGCAGCCAATCTAGATGTGGCGATATCGGTACTCGCGATGTAAACAGACGGACGCCATTGCTTTCGATGACGTCACGTCCATCCTCATTCCTTTGCTAGTAGCTCGCTCGCTTGGACGTATTTTTCCCTTTGTGCGACTTTATCTACTTGCATCCTCGCTATATCTCAACCTTCAGCTTCACCTTCTTCTGGAAAGTTGAGTATAAAGGTTTAGGTATTGTTTAAATAAGCTCTGGCCTTAAAGTAAATCTTACTTTTCGAGATATTTGCATAATTGTGACAGAGCTTTGCCAGACCGGTCAGCGCCATTTTATGACGCTGCTGTTGCTTGCATGCCTTATTTAGTTAGCCGCAACAGCCTTACCGGTATATAAATTACTAATCAGCGCTATTAGTTATTTAGTCTTCATAGCTAGGAACTTTATATCGTGTTTTTGACGCATTTGTTAGGGTCTTCGCTGACCCCATACCTGTAGGCTTTGATTAGCCCCTAGGCCATTGAGCCTATTCCAGTGTTAATGCATGATATTTCAGTGATCCTAGTGTTAGTTATGAAGATATTGGCATTATTTTACAATACCATTGACAGTGATGCAAGTGTTTTTCGCCTTCAGGGACCATATAGGGGGAAGGTTATCTTGAGTGCCTTGCTAACCTAACCTTATGATAGGACCCCTATATGCTCTCTTCATCCCTAGCCCTAGGGCTTCCCTCTGGTAATCTTGTATCCTATTACATGTGATAGGACAAGACTCCTCAGAGTACTGTATCGCCTCCCCACCTAAGGGAATGACCCCCCCTTAGTGTTGCGGACCTTAAAGGTAGGATCCCCTCCTTTAAGCTGAATCGGTCCTTGACCTTTTCCTTGCGATACGTCTTCTCCCTTCCTTGATTAGGGTCTAACAACCCTAATCCAGGTTAGGTTGAAAGGGCTGGTTTATGTACCTTGCTGAAATATACGCGTGCACCGTTTTTCAGTTGGTCCACCTACTATAGGTTAGGGTGTGCATCTCCCTTCCTAGGTGGCCGCTCTGGTGCATAACCCATCCTTTCTTATAAGAAGACCCTTTTCCCCCCCCCCCAACCTATCTCTTGCCTAGCCTAACCTACCAGTAGGTTAGGCTTCATATGTCCCCTGTCCTACACTCCACCCTAGGCTGGAGTGCTGGACCCCGTGGTGCTCCCAGTGTTGTCCGCTCTGATACATAGACCCTCCATAGTGCTATGGAGTCAGTTATCATTTGGTCGACATGAAGAGTCTCCACCCCTTCTTTGGGTACACCCTGTCCTCTCTTGGACTGCCTTAGCCCCCGGTCATTACGGCCCCTGCTTAGGATGATAGATTCACCTCTATCATGGTGGTACCTTTTCCAGAGGTGTCTTGTCTAGGCTAGTACAGCCTTGCCATCCCACCTCCATCTTTGGTGCTTGTCCCCTGCCGCCTCTATCCCGGCATTACCGCCGCTACGGGTGACTTCCTTATCCTTGCCGCCTTCCCCCGAGTGCCGGGGGATCGCCGCCGGCCGCCGGCTTACCGCCGTGGTCTCTCCATTCCCTCATAGCCTCGGCACACTGCCGACCCCTCCCGGGGTGCCGGCACTAGCAGCCGGCCCCCGGCCCCGGCTATGCTCCTTTATCCTTACCCCTGTCACCCTCCGACTGCCTCCGGCTGCCGGAACCGCCGCTCCTTGCCGGCGGCCGCCGCTACCGGCTGCCGCCACCCTGGCTTCTTTTGACCATAGAATGATCATTCTTGAATGCCAGAAACTCTGCTCGAGCGGCTTCCGGCGTGCCGGGGGTATGCCGGACCTGTCCGGAGGCGGCAAGATGCCTTGCACCCCTTCTCTCAGCTATCTTTACTAGCGATAGCTCCTAAAAACCGCACCTAGACGGCTTGTTAACGCAGACAAACTGGTACGGAATCGTACATTTTGTTCAGTTTTCACTCTGTCTTCTTGCGTGTTTCATCTTTCCAGCACGCTACGTGTAATTGGCACGTCTGGTTGCCGGAACCTTACTAGGATCTCATGATCCCCAGACTTTCTTGATAAGATTTCAAGCCTAGTCTATAATATGGTAATTCTAAATGGAATTCCCATTATCAAGACACCTTCCATGGAGGCCTACGGCCACCTGGGACTGTCTGATGCTACGGCAACCAGCCGGGCGGGTTACACGAGGCATGCGTCTGTCTCCTTTCACCCACCCTTCTGTGCATCACAATTAACTTATGTTAATATTAACTTGTTAATAATTAACCTTATATACGAGCCATATTATGACTCTACAATACTCATCGTCTCTTTCCTTTACAGGAGGAGTACGTCAAGTGTGACCACGACTTCTGCGCGGTCCGTCGGCCACACTTCTATGGACACACGGCGTGTAGGACACACGCCCCTTGTGCTCACAAGAGAGGGGATCTCAAGTACTGGGGCCCCACCACCTGTTCGGTCTGCCAAGAATGCCTACAGAAAGCATTCTATGATCCTCCCTCAGCGGAGATTCGGGACACTGCTCGGGACAACCTACGCAAGAGGGTACGTGGCCTTCTAAAGAACGCCATTGGACCATACCTAGCCACAGAAGAAATGAGTTCTTTGCTGTTCCCAAAGGCCTCACCAGACTCAGTGGTCCCAGTCGAACAGATCCCCGTCGTCCAGATCACAGTGGAACCTGATACTGTCATGGCTCAGTCCATGAATGATTGTCACCTGGATTCAGAACATGATGAACACATGTCAGAGATCTCGGAGGACACCGAGAAAACCCTTATGGCCCAGGGTGAAGGGGAGGATGATGAAGAAGAGGACCGGGTAGTATATACCGAGTCCGATAAGGAGGATGCCCCTCCCTCCATCCCCCCTCCTACTCCTACACCGTCGGAAGTGTCTCTCCCATCTACGTCCTCCACCACGACTCCTCTACCTACGGCACAGGATATGATTCGGCTCATTGAATCCGTGATGGAGCAGAAGCTCCAAGAAACTCACAAGATCATTCGGTCGATGGGAGGTTCCGAGGAATCTCGCAAAATCTCCATCAAGGACCTCCCCGCATGCTCGAGCGACAATCCGTGGCGGTTCGCCGAGCATATGGGCATCGCTGATAACAAGATCTTCGTCAGCGATAAGATCGGTTCCATAACCCTGGAAGAAGTGGAGTTCTTCCCCCGCTTTGAGGCGTATCCGGACCCAAGCTAAACGAACACCTCCTTCGTAAGGAACAGGAAACGAAGGAGAGGCTGGCAGCATCTCTCACTCTCCAGGTCCAGATGGACGTAATGGCTGGTGACACCAGAGTCCCTGACCATTACATGGTCCTTGCCAAATCTCATATGGCAACCTTAGTCAAGGATCTGTACCATTTCATACGAGCTCGTAGAGCCTGCAGAGAATTCGTGTTCTCCAGTGCCACTGTCAGACACGAACCCCGGAAACTAATTACCTCCAACATCTGGGGCAAGTACCTCTTCCCGTCTGATCTAGTGAAAGAGATCACAGACAAGGCCGCATCTGAGAACAGGAACCTTCTCAACAAATGGGGCATGTCTAGGAAGAGAAAGCCCTCTCAGGATGACGGTCCTCAACCTAAGAGGAAGCAGTCGAAGCATAGACCCCAGCAACGTCAGCACAGACGTTAGTTTCCGGCACCCGCTACTCCCCAAGTGGCCGCTCAGCCGCCACAGACCTTTCATTTGGTCCCACAGCCGGTTTTGTCCTCATCACCGGCCTTCAATCCCGCTTTCGAGCAGCACTCCACTACCTCACGTCCCAAGGGTAGAAGCTCAGGCAGGGGTTCCGGCAGAGATTCCTCTCGCCGGCCCTCCAGAGGCAGAGGAGGACAGGGAGCTAGCGGCCGAGGCAGCAAGTCCTCGGGACCCCAGAAGCAATGAAGTGCTTCCGGTGGGAGGAAGACTCCGCCACTCCCAGGATCGCTGGACCTTCGACTCCTGGGCACACAGCATCATCAAGAAAGGTCTGGGCTGGAGCTGGGCGCAACCACCCCCAACCTTCCGGCAATCCTTCCAACGTTCAACCCCCCCTCCTGGAAGAATATGTGCTAGACCTCTTGAACAAGAAGGTGATAAGAAGGGTGAAGTCCACAAGGTTCCAAGGGAGACGGTTTTGTGTTCCCAAGAAAGACTCAGACAGACTCAGAGTCATTCTGGACTTATCCCCCCCTCAATGTATTCATATCGAACAACAAGTTCAAGATGCTGACTCTTCAACAGATCAGAACCCTCCTGCCTCGAGGGTCTTTCACGGTCTCGATAGACCTGGCGGACGCATACTGGCACATACCTATGAACCATCACGCTTCCTCCTACCTAGGATTCCGACTCCAACGGAAAAGCTATGCCTTCCGGGCCATGCCCTTCGGACTCAACGTGGCCCCTCGGATATTCACAAAGCTAGCGGACGCAGTAGTACAACAGCTCCGCATCCGAAACGTCCAGGTGATGGCCTACCTCGACGACTGGCTAGTGTGGGCGCCCTCGCCCGAGGATTGTATAGAATCCTGCAGAAAAGTTACCCAGTTTCTCGAACACCTGGGATTCCAGATAAACGCGAAAAAGTCTCGTCTATCTCCAGCTCAGAAGTTCCAATGGTTAGGCATCCACTGGAATCTTCAGTCACACCGCCTTTCCATTCCAGCAAGAAAAGGAAGGAAATAGCAGGGTCTGTCAAGCGACTGTAAAAATCCAAACGGATCTCGAGACGCCAGCAGGAACAAGTTCTAGGCTCTCTACAGTTCGCCTCGATCACAAACCCAGTGCTCCGTGCACAGCTAAAGGATGCAGCGGGAGTCTGGAGACGTTCCGCATCCATCGCTCGAAGAGACCTCAAGAGACGGCTCCCAAGCAGACTTCGACTTCTTCTAAAGCCGTGGTCAGAAGCGAGGGCCCTAAAAAGGTCCCTTCCTCTCCAACACCCACCTCCATCTCTCAACATCCATACGGATGCTTCGTTGGAGGGTTGGGGAGGTCACTCCCACCAAAAACAGGCTCAAGGCACTTGGTCTCCCCTATTCAAGACGTTTCACATCAACATCTTGGAGGCCATGGCGGTTCTTCTGACGCTGAAGAAACTCTCCCCGCCCCCGTCGATACACATTCGCCTGACCCTGGACAGCTCGGTGGTAGTGCGTTGTCTCAATCGTCAGGGCTCAAGATCGCCCAAGATAAATCAGGTGCTCCTGACAATCTTCCGTCTGGCAGAAAGGAAGAATGGGCACCTGTCTGCAGTTCACCTACAGGATTCCGCAATGTGACAGCGGATGCTCTATCTCGGACAAACCCGATAGAGTCGGAATGGTCTCTAGACGCAAGATCATTCTCCTTCATCTCTCACAGAGTCCCAGAACTCCAGATCGACCTCTTCGCAACGAGCGACAACCATCAACTTCCTCGATATGTAGCCCCGTACGAGGACCCCGAAGCGGAAGCGGTGGACGCCATGTCCTTGGATTGGAACAGGTGGGCCAATATTTACCTGTTCCCTCCCACCAATCTTCTGCTGAAAGTCCTCTCCAAATTGAGAACCTTCAAAGGGACAACAGCTCTAGTGGCTCCCAAGTGGCCCCACAGCAACTGGTACCCCTTGATCCTGGAGATGCAGCCAACGCTGATCCCCCTCCCGGACCCAGTTCTCTCCCAGCAAATACAGAAGTCGACTGTCTTCGCTTCTTCATCGAAAATCAAGGACCCTCATCTCATGTTTTTCTCACCCTAGCCGCTAAGAAAAGGTTTGGGATTTCGAAGAAGAGTCTAGACTTCCTCGAGGAATACAAGACCGAATCCACGAGAAGGCAATACGAATCGTCTTGGAGGAAATGGGTCTCCTTTGTCAAGGCAAAGAACCCCTCGAAAATCACCATAAAATTTTGCATGTCCTTCTTCATTCACCTTCATGGACAAGGCTTGGCAGCCAACACGATTTCTACTTGCAAATCGGCCTTGACTAGACCTTTGTCATACGCCTTCCAAATAGATCTGTCTAGCGACATCTTCAACAAACTACCGAAGGCATGTGCCCGTTTACGAAAGGCACCTCCTCCGAGACCAATCACTTGGTCTCTAGACAAAGTTCTCCACTTCGCCTCCAACTTGGACAATGATTCATGCCCTCTCAAGGACCTGACTCAGAAAGTTATGTTTCTCTTCGCTCTAGCTTCGGGAGCCCGAGTCAGCGAAATAGTGGCACTATCTAGAGAAGAGGGACATATCGTTTTCAACGATTCAGGAGACCTCTCCCTCTTCCCTGATCCGACGTTTCTCGCAAGAACGAATTACCTACCAAACGATGGGGCCCGTGGAGGATATGCCCCTTGAAGGAAGATGCCTCTCTATGTCCAGTAGAGAGACTTAAGGTCTATCTTCATAGAACTTCAAACTTTGGTGGAGGCCAACTCTTCAAAGGAGAAACATCGGGCAGCGACCTGTCACTGAAACAATTGAGAGCAAAAAATCACCTACTTCATTCGCAGAGCGGATCCAGACAGTACACCCGCTGGTCATGATCCTAGGAAAGTCGCTTCGTCTCTGAATTTCTTTCAGAGTATGGATTTCGAAAGCCTCAAGAACTATACAGGCTGGAAATCCTCGCGTGTTTTCTTTAAACATTATGCGAAACAAGTGCACGAAGTGAAACATTTTGTGGTAGCCGCAGGTAGTGTTATGAAACCTGCTCTGAACTCTGCTTAGAACAGTGAGTTATTAGGGACTCTAACTCGTCGGGTGCCTATGTTGACCCTCAAGTGATACGTAGTGAAGCAGAAACCACCTTGTGTTTTCTTTAACTGTTCTTACCTCAGGTGAAATGTCATAGTAGATTACCACATGAGTGCTACATGCCACGTGCATGACGTGTGTTACATAAAGACTAACGTTCCGTAGAACGAGTGCCTACTAATACTTGATTCTTCCCTTTCAGATTCAAGAGCACGCCTTTATGACTATGTACATTTTTATCAATGTAAATGTTTTTTACTATTTATTGCATGACATGTATTGATTTACCTGCAATTATATAATAAAATGTCTATTTTATTACTTGTGCGTCGCCCTTGCTCCTTTCTTACTATGAAATATACTAATTGTCATAGTTTTATTACCCTTTATTCCTGGTTAAGGAAAATGCCAGGATTTACTCCGGGCATTTATTTATATAGAGCAAGTAAGTTTCCTTAGCGAATACTTACTCAATTATGAAGATGAGTCAACTCCATGCACGAAGTGTTCAACCACCACTTCTTCAAGTTTGTTTCGACGCGAATACCAAATCGCTCTGACTTATCTTATGGATCTCATTGTTCCTTCAGCCTATATGAATAGCCTTCCCATGACCACTTTGATCTTAGCATAGCCCGTGGGGACTTCCATGCCAGGGGGGCAGGAAGGCAACTGCCTCACGGTAGCTCTAGTATAGACCACTATGCTTTCGGCTCAATGTTTTAGCACTCACTTATAAAGGGAAAAAGTCTACCACGATACACTAATTCTCTGGTACTCTTCCATCAGGACGCCATGGCTTGAGCCCAAAAAACGGATTTTGAGCGAAGCGAAAAATCTATTTTTGGGTGAGATAGCCATGGCGTCCTGATGGACCCACCCTGTCTGTTATCAGGTCCCGCCCTGCGCCGCTGTATCATGGTGATGAGCGAGCTCCAGACTTTCAGAATGAGGATGGACGTGACGTCATCGAAAGCAATGGCGTCCGTCTGTTTACATCGCGAGTACCGATATCGCCACATCTAGATTGGCTGCGGCTCAGCTCCCAGCCACTCCCTGTCCGCCATATTGAAGCGTTAACTCTATATGGGGTGTAGATAGCTATGTGGCACGTCTATACATGCGTGTCCCCTGTTGTTACACGATGTCTTAAGGGGAAACCTTTAGGATACTCGCTCCAGAAGTTAGAATTCTGTGATAACCTGTGGTTTAATTCTCTGGGAAAATCCTAGTAGTGATTACCCAAGGAAGCTACCAAAAAGGAACATTCCATCAGGACGCCATGGCTATCTCACCCAAAAATAGATTTTTCGCTTCGCTCAAAATCCGTTTTATAAACCTCTAATTTTTCAACATTTGAATATATGATTTAATTAGCGCTTTCTGTATTTTACCTGTTAAAAATGAAAGGATAGGGTTTGCTATATTTAGTCTGGTTATGGAAAATGGAAGCCGAAGCCCATGCCTCAGTTTGAACAGAGGCTGGAGTAGGAAGGTAAAATTCTTCAATTGTATAATTGAACCAGGAGAATTATATATAAAATAATGCTGAGATGCTAGGGCATAGGGCTAACATGCTTGGTGTCATGTTCCGTTTGCCAGAACATAGGAGCAATGAGATAATGTTCCATTGTTAGCGAAGAGAGTTATGGCAGAGCAAAATATCCAGTAAATCATTAGCTCATTTAAAGGAGGTGGTATTTGGAGTAATGTATAATGAACACTACTACAAACAACTCCATATAAAATGGATGGTGTACCAACCGTGTGTCACACGATTGTACAGAGTATCAACATTTAATTTTGTGTATATATTATGCTTGTATCTTCGCTCTCCCCTCGCATCAAAAAGAACCTGAAATAACATATGTTTTTCTCACAGTTAACTGTTAATCGGTGCGGTGTCGGTTGAACAGGAAATTTCCTGTTGCATTGAACCCGAAGTAATGTCTGTTTTTCTCACCGTTAACTGTTAACCGCTGCGTTGTCGGTTGAACAGGAAATTTCCTGTTGCATTGAGTTTTTGTATATAAGTGTGTTCTGTAATAAAGTTACTCAGTTGCTTTCATCCTGTCTTTGAGTGACAACCTTCTCTCGGCTCATCACATTGGTGACCCTGGAAGTAGACTTGCTCCTCCCGCCTTCCACCCCCCCCCCCCCCTTTGCCCCTCCGTCGTTGGTACTACAGCGGACTCTACGGATGTTGGCACTGCGGCAGCCCCGTTGAAACTTCGACATTCGCCAGCAGAGAGGCCGTTTGCTTGGTTTCAGCACGCAGACGTCCAGTTTCACATCAGGGGCGTGACTCGCTCAACCATCAAAGCAGATTATGTTCTCGCGGCGATACCCGAGGACACCTTCCTTATTAGATGTCAAGGTAGGACAAGAGATACACGATGGTGGGGACATGTGGTTTATTGTGTCCTCAGATACAGACTGACTCGGTTGCTCTTTGCAACCGGCACACTCACTTGGCGCCTGCCCTCCATGGGAAAACATATCATACTTGCAGGTACTCCATCATCCCCCCCGAGATTAATACATGGGTATACATGGAGAGGCAATGATAAAAAATAATGCATGGATATACATGGATTAAATTGGGTGCATGTGCGAGAATAGTAAGACAGGTACATAGCTGTCAGTAATGCAAAACACTATGTGCAAGTAATACATGTTCATAGAATAATATGAGAAGCAAAGGCAATAAAAAAAAATATATGCAGGTGCCGCTGTAATGTACGATGATCACATGTAGTCATCCATCCACGCAGGCCTTCTAGTGCGCCGTGATGGGCGTGGCTCCCGTACTGCTTGTGGGCTGGGCGTAGGGTGACTGCCTGGTAGCTGCTCTGGCGTGGGCGTGGCTGGATGCGTAGCAGGTGTGGCCCGCCCAGGCTGGGGCCTTGATGATGTGAGACGCAGGTGCTTCCTGTTACGGAGGGAGAGGCGCCCGCTGCCATCCAGTTTGACTAGGTATTGTCGGTATGGGAGTGTTTCCGTCACGGTACCGGTACGGTCCCACAGCTTAGTGGCCTGATTTTGCACTCGCACTTGGGATCCCGGGTTGATAACTGGAAGCTTTCTGGATGGTCCGTTCCCGGTGAGGGCGGCACCACTGTCAGCCATCTGACGTTCTCTTTGCCGTAAGGTTGCCCCCCAGTGTTTGTCTACCATGAGGTGCCAGCGGGCCGTAGGTACGCCGTCTCGGAGCTGCCTGCCCGCTGCCATCTGGGCGGGTGACTTATTTATTCCGCGGAGGGGGGTGTTGAGGTACTGCAACATAGCCATAGAGGACTTGTCCGTGTCGATGGTGCCGCCGCTGCCTGTGTTCGCCATTATTATCCGCTTCCCGATCTTGACTGCGGCCTCTGCCCTGCCATTGGACTGCGGGTACTGGGCGGATGATAGACGCACGGACACGCCCCATAACTTGAAAAATTCCCCCATTTCCTCGCTTGCCAGATTGGTGCCACCGTCCGTGGAGATTTGCTCCGGGGCCCCCCACCTAGCGACGTAGCTGGGTCTTGATGTGGGAGGAGGTGGTTCCGTGGGGGAAGTGAGCCAGCTCCAGCCAACCTGTGAGCCTGTCTGCGTAGGCCATGTACGAGTGTCCGTCGTGCTGGAACATATCTGCTACCGTCATCTGGAAGGGGTACTCTGGGGGCGGCGTGATGATGAGTTCCTCTGCGGCCTGGGATGGTGCGTGTACGTCGCATTCTTCACACGAGGATCGGTGATACAGCAGGTCCCCCTCGTGTCCAGGCCAGTATGTCTGGCGCGCTCGTCGTTGCATCGAGTCCAGGCCTTGGTGCCCCGCGTGTAGGTTGGCAGCCACCTGCCGACGGAGAGGCTCCGGGATAACTAGGCGGACGTTGCCCTGTTTGAATGTGTATGTCACCAAGTCTTGGATAACGGCCAGCCTCTCCCTGACACCGTAGAAGGGCCGAAGGCACGCAACTTCCTGGGACTTCCTGTCGGCCCAGTCCCCGGCCAGGACCCTGGCCATGAGCAGCTGGTACACGTAGTCGCTGACAGCGGCGTGCCCAACTCTCGCCTCGTCCACGACACAGCTGTCGTGCTCTACTGCTGCCAAGACGGCGGCCGCCATGGTGTCGGTGAGGTCTTCGTCGAGGTCCATGTCGTGGGCGCTGAAATCAGCTTTCAGGGTGGGGTATCGGGACAGGAAGTCCTCCGCGCTGTTACGCTTCCCCGGCAGATACTTGACCCTGAATCGGTACTGCAGAGTTCTCTCCTTCAGCCTGAAGAGGCGGGGGTTGGAGATTTCCGTGAGGGCCCGATCCCCCAGTAACTTGATTAACGGGCGGTGGTCCGTCACAACGATGAGGTTGGGGCACCCCAGTAAGAACAGCCTCGCCTTCTGGAGACACCAGGCTACCGCGAGGGCCTCCCCCTCCACGGCAGCGTAGCCAGCTTCGGCGACGTTGAGATGGCGGCTGCCGCATAGTGCCAGGCGCCACCCACCCGTGCAGCAAAAGGGCGTATTGGCGGAGCTGCATGAGCAATACTGTTGAAGGATTACAAACCCTATGCCTTCTTTGCTCCAGTCGGTGATCGCTGCTGTGCGGCGGCTCCTGTCGTAGTAGGCCAGTCCGTCCTTTGCTAATTGGCAGATCGTGTCTTGGGCGGCAGGGGCACCTCGGCGGGTCGGGGTGGTACCTGAGCGCCCCGTCTGGCCGTGCCATCGAACAGGCTCCCGTGTGCCACCGCGAGGGAGGGATGGGGTAACTCCTTGGGTACCAACGTTAAGTCCCTGCAAGCGTCCAGCGACAGGAAGAGGTGCTTTGCCGACTGCACGAAGTACACGTCCTGCTCTGTGGTGCGACCTTGCAGGGTGACGTGGCACACGGCAGATCCAAGGCACTTCAGGGGAAGGTTTGCCACATCCCGCAAGCCGGCCCGGGGTGTAAGGGCTGCTGGGCGGACTTGGAGGTGCGATAGCAAGAAGGGCCCCGCCACATATACCTGTGCCCGGTGACCGGCACTCTTACTCCTGTGTCGTTGTGAACGACTGTCACCTCCACTACTGGGTGGCGGGGGAGGTTGGCGCCCGCAACAAGCACAGCGCTAGACGTAGCACTAGACACGTCTGTCGGGGATCCTGTCAATTTTGCCTGTGACTTTCTGCAGCATCTGTAGTAGTGGCCCTGCTTGCGGCACCCGTTGCATACGGCGGATTTTGCGGGGCATGAGGCTCTGCCAGAGGCGTGGCGCCCACCGCAGTTCCCGCAGGGAGGGGGTGGGGGACCCCTACCTGTGCCAGCGACGGTTGCACTCGGATGATCTGCCTCAGGTGTCTCGCTGCCAGCTGCGCAAGCAGATTCCCTCCGGTTGCATTGGCGCGCAGCGGCGTTGACGCGGGCCGCCTCGTAGGCACAGCACCTGGCCCTAAGGGCACTAACACTATTGATGTCATTGCTACACTGGTATACATGGCGACGCATAGCCTCATCACTTAGGCCCACCATTAACTTAGGTAATAACATATATTCAGCTAGATTACACTGACGGCACTGGAAATTGCAATCGGTGGCCTTTTGAGAACACTTTAAAAAATAATCACTGACACTTTCTCCTGGGCCTTGTATCGCATTAAAAAACTCGACCATAACACAGCACGGTTTGTAGATCGCAACACAATATCGCGAATAAAATCCATGGCTTCCGTAGCGGTGAGGTTATTCCATTCCTGTGAGATGAATCTGGCGTCCAGCGCCCGTTGTAGAGGGGGTGTGCAGTATAGCCTGATGTGGTGGACGACCTCGTGGGGTGGTAGTCTGCACAGTTCAATCCAGCATTCCATCGACCTCCTCCACGACCTGAATGACGCGGGGACACGAGGTGCAGGGGTAGCATGTGTCGTAAGCCGGTCATGGAGAACGTTAATCATTTGCTGCTGTGCCGCCATGGCTTGCCTGGCTTCTTGCAGGGCAGGGACAAGCCCACGGGGGACGACGGAGCGTGCGCCCCTTGGGGTGGACTGCACTGAGCGGCGCTGGAAGGGCATGGCGAGGGTCACGTTGGTCCTTGAGAATCACTGCGCCATATTAGATGTCAAGGTAGGACGAGATACACGATGGTGGGGACATGTGGTTTAATGCGTCCTCAGATACAGACTAACTCGGTTGCTCTTTGCAACCGGCACACTCACTTGGCGCCTGCCCGCCATGGGAAAACATATCATACTTGCAGGTACTCCATCATTCCTGGAAATATCCGACTGGCTTTGTGAACAAGGAGACATCCCAAAAGCGTATGACGCCCTCAAAACATACCTTCTGCAGCAGTACTAGCCGTCGCCAGCCGCCCTTATAGAAAAGCTTTTTCAGCTCTCTCAACAACCGTTTGGGGACCCAAGGGCTTCGCTCGTCCTCGGGGAAATGACCAGTATCGCTCGTCTGCAACCCGTAGTAGACGGCTCTCCTCATGAGGTGAACCTACTTCGTGCCCTTTGGATACGCCGTATACCCAAACCTGTACGCGCTGCCATACCCGATGTCGATAGTTTACCCATAAAGGACTTTATGTCCAAAGCCGACGCCCTTATGGACAGCCACTTCAAGACCTCCATCAACGCTTCCACTCCTAACGAAGAGGACGCCTATTCAACGTCAACCGAAGCCGACGTGAATGCCGTAGGACATACACACCTACCCCGTGACGTGCCGAACTGGCGACAAAGCCACCCACCACTCGCTCGCGCCCCAACCAACAACTTCTATAGCCGCTTACTGGCTCCCATCCGCCGCAGTTTTGCTACTACCACAACAAATTTGGGGCAACCGCGAAGAAATGTGCCAAGGATTGTCAGTGGCCAAAAAAACGTGCAAGTAGGCCATTGCTCGTGGCGGTGGCCTCCCGTGTGTCTAATCTTTTCTTTTTACATGATGCAGGAACGGGCATGCGATTTTTGGCAGACACGGGTGCTTGTCGTTCTCTTTTGCCAAGGGAACTCGTCAGGACACAACGTAGTCTATGTCTGCCGACATCCGCTTGGTAGCTGCCAACAGATCTGCGATACCCACCTACGGTTACAAGAACCTCACATTATCGTTTGGAAACGGTAAATTTAATTGGAAGTTTCTCGTTGCTGACGTCACATTGGCAATCCTCGGTGCGGATTTCCTCTTTTATTTCCGCCTTCTGGTCGATGTCACCCACCGACGATTGCTCAACGCAGACTCGTACTTGTCGACACCTCAACCCGCCCCCTCTAACCTCGCTTTCCACATCTGCGCACCCACGGATGCCTACGCCCACCTCCTCATGTCGTACCCGGAAGTTTTTTGTCCAGAACTTCGCCAAACACCCACGGCTCTTGCCAAGCACGGTATTTATCACCATATCAAGACGCCGGGACCCCCAGTCTTCGCAAAATTCAGACTTCTGGTACTGGAACGATTGGCAGCTGCCAAACAGACGTTCGCCGAATTGGAGGAAATGGGCCTTTGCCAAAAGGACTCCAGCCCATGGTCGTCACCCTTACACATCGTTCTGAAGAAACACGGCTCCCTCCGTCCGTGCGGGGATTACAGGCGCCTGAACATGCAAACAGAACCGGATCACTACCCCATCCCAAACATCGCCGACGTGACCTACCTGCACAAAGCGAAGGTTTTCTCTATGCTCGACCTCCTGAAAGGGTATTATTAGGTGCCTATGAACCCAGAAGACATCCCCAAGACTGCCATCACCACTCCGTTTGGCACATACACCTTCAATTACTCCTGGTTCTCCTGTTTTGGCCTTCGTAATGCTGGGGTCACTTTTCAACGTCTCGTGGATGGCATCTTACGGGACCTCCCCTTCTGTGTATGTTAAGTGGATGACATACTTGTGTTTTCCTCCTCAAAAGAGGAACACCTCTGTCATCTGCGCATCGTTCTCGACCGCCTGCAACAAAACGGCCTTGTAGTCCGGTACGACAAGTGTACCTTTGGCGCCAACGAAGTGTCGTTCTTAGGGCACCGCATCACTCCTGAAGGAGTCCATCCCCTCCCTGAGAAGGTAGAAGCCCTTCAGGACTTCCCCGCGCCCTCGACAGTCAAAGCCTGCCATTGCCGCCACTCTTGCTCCCCTCTACGCCTCCCTCAAGGGCAAGCCAAAGGACCTGAAGTGGGGTCCCCTTCAAGAACCAGCCTTCTGCAATGCAAAGAAGGCCCTATCAACTGCTGCGGCTCTCACTTTTCCTATCCCACATGCCCCTCTCCTTCTCTTTACCGATACCAGCAACGTCGCTATTGGTGCAGTACTCGGGCGGGTGGTCAACGGCTCGCCCCGCCCATTGGCTTTCTTCAGCAGAAAACTGTCCAAGGCAGTCAGGTGATTCTATCTTCGATCGCGAATTGCTGACGGTGCACTTGGCTGTCAGTCACTTTCGCCATTTCTTAGAAGGTACGCCCATCGTCATTCGCACAGAACACATGCCTCTGGTGCACGCCTTCACGCGACAGTCTGACGCCTGGTCCGCCCGTCAACGCCGACATCTCTCCGCCGTGGCTGAATACAATTGCACCCTTCACTACGTTTCTGGGAAAATTAATCCCGTTGCCAATGCCCTGTCAAGAAACACGTTGGCTGCCGTTCAACTGGGATTGGATTACAACACCTTGGCTGAAGCCCAACGACAGGATCCAGAGTATCAAACATGTAGGACATCCTGCACGTCCCTCCCTTTGGGAAGACTTCCCCCTCGAAGACTCCAACATCACCCTCCTCTGTGATGTCAGTACTGGTAGACCGCGACCTTGGATTCCTGCTCCCTTGCGTCGGCAGGTGTTTGATTTCATTCACGGCCTTTCACATCCCTCGTGCCGTTCTACTGCACAGCTGCTGAAGACAAAGTTCATTTGGCACGGCATTTCTAAGGATGCTAAGGATTGGGTCCGCCCCTGTACTTCTTGCCAAACTTCCAAAGTACATTGACACACTGATTCAGGAGTGGGCACCTTTCCTCAACCTCAGCGTTCTTTCGCACACATTCATGTTGACGTTGTAGGCCCCCTACCCACATCACAAGGACATCGTTACCCGTTTACCGTCATCGACCGCTCCACTCGTTTGCCTGAAGCCATTCCCATAGGAAACTGCAACGTCCGCCTCATGTACATCTGCCTTACTCTCAGGATGGATTGCAAGGTTTTGGTATCCCTGAGCATATTACTTCTGACAGGGGTACCACTTTCACCTCTCAATTGTGGACATCATTAGCGAATCTCCTGGGCATCACCCTACATCAGACGCCGCTGCCAATGGAATGGTTGAACATTTTCATCGCACCCTCAAAGCAGCTTTGATGTCCCGCTGCAAGGATTCCAACTGGTTTACCAGCTTCCCTGGGTCCTCCTGGGACTAAGGACCACTCCTAAAGATGCCCTCAGCATCTCGGCAGCTGAAATGGTGTATGGCGACCCGTTGGTCGTCCCTGCCGAATTCTTTCCTTGTACAACCTCCTCCCGACGATCTCTTGGGAAAATTTACTCCATGCCGCCAGACTTACAAGCCCCCAGTAAAGCATCACATACCGACAGACTTGCACTCTGTAACGCACGTCCTCCTGTGCAACAACACTAGCAAGCCACCGCTAACGCCCCCTTACACGGGCCCTTTCCTTGTGATCCGACGCAGTCCGAAAGCATTCCTACTAAACATTCGTGGCAAAGAAGACTGGGTCTCCATTGATCATCTAAAACCTGCTTATCTCCTGCCAGATGACCCGCCTACAGTTTGCCTCTCTAGATCAGGGCGCCCTATTTAACATGTACAGTATGTCATTTTTAGGGGGTGAGCCATGTACCAACCGTGTCACACGATCGTACATAGTAACTACATTTCATTTTGTGTATATATTATGCTTTTATCTTCGCTCTCCCCTCGCACTAAAAAGAATCTGAAATAACATGTATGTTTTTCTCACCATTAACTGTTGATCGGTGTGGTGTCTGTTGAACAGGAAATTTCCTGTTTCATTGAACCTGAAGTAATGTCCGTTTTTCTCACCGTTAACTGTTAACCGGTGCGGTGTCGGTTGAACAGGAAATTTCCTGTTGCATTGAGTTGTTTTATATAAAGGAGTGTGTTCTGTAACAAAGTTACTCAATTGCTTTCATCCTGTCTTTGTCGCAACCTTCTCTTGGCTCGTCACAATGGAAAACTAATTTTCTATGAGTCTGGAAGTCCTGGCAATCAAATGCTTCACTGTTTCAATAGGGTTTTGTTACTATTCCTTGTTTTTTATTCCAATGACAATTTTTTTAATATTACTTAGGACGATGGGTGTAAACAAAGTTTAAATAATTTAAATACCATACAATAATACTGGTACAAGTTATATTTTACGGTGTTTCTAATATAATTGATGACAATACCTAACGCAAAGCCATTATTTTTTAGCAATTGTCGGCTCACCTTAACTCAAAAACTGGATATCTTCACAGAAATGGTAAAATGTTCTAATCGCAAAATACCTTGAAGTCGTATTGTCTACAAATCGTTCATTGCGCTAATTTTACCCCTAAGTTTATATACTGTACATTTAACTGATATTGTAGATAGAACGATGTTTGTTTGAAAGTTTTTCATGTTTTTCTTCTATATTGCCTTTTTTACATTGCTGCCAAGCAAGTGTGCAAGTTTCTTACTTATCCTTAACTAGATTGAGAATATGCAATTTTTAGACCAAGGTAATTTGTTAGTGGAACATTTTGATAGTAAACTTTTTCAAATCCCACAAAGCTCTACTTTTCAATTTATATTTTGCAAAGTGTTTTTATGCACTTTTTTTTTTCTATCTACTGTACTGTATTATTGCTGGTGTAAAGCGCTTGAATTTGGATTCTCCACCCCCCTATATGAAATAGTGTTATAGGGGGATCCTAGTGAAAAGCTCCTACAAATAATGACAAGATGTGGGTGTATCGTATCAAAACCTGTTGGACAAATATACGTAGCTTTGTCTTAGGGGAATCCTGGCTATTGGATTGGGATTTATTAATTTGGCTATAAAATGGTTTGAGGAAAAATAATCCTACAACACAAAGAAAAATACAGCGCATGTGTAACAATTACTCGAGGCTCTTTCTGATGTAAAAAAGAATCTCCCAGTGGTTTTGAGTTTTAATTTTTTCTAATTATCATAGTAAATTCCATGTGGTTTTTTATATTTTTTGCATCTTGGTTGGTGTTGCCATATTTTAATACAGTTTTTATAAATTTTGTGCATTCCCATCTGAAATGTGGAAATAAAACTTTGACTTGTCTTCTAAGTTTGCAGTTGCTGTTCCTTTTCTTTCTCAGAGTAAATTTCATGTTTAAGTCTACTATATTTCTTTTATTAATCGCACAAACCTCCAGTGGGGTACTGTATTCATTCATTAATCGATTTTATATACTGTATGCTCTGTTTGCTTCTATGTGAAATACAATGATGTTTTTGGTAAGGAATGTTTTCAGCATTAGCTGGACAGCTTTTGAAACTTATAATGAGCACTTAGGCAACATTTGGGACCAAGGTCAAGGAGCTCTGTCCCCTTATGTGTCAGTCTCCCCACTTGCGGTTTTGGGTGCATCTAGTATGATTGTGCCTTTATTTGAATGTCTCATGATTTTTCAGGAAGTGAATGTTGGCTGTTGATTGTTGAATTTGAAGCAAGAGACACTATTGTGGGAAGATGGATTTTACATAGATTTTCTTCTTTTTATTAAACCTGTAGATCCCCACTCTGTGCTATCTAGGAACATGATTGTTCGCAATCATCCCCTTATGCCGAGTGTAGGCTGTGAACCCCTTTTACTGTGTGAGACGTACTGTATGCTTTGAGAGGGGGGGGGTAAGGGAGCCTTGCTGCTTTGTGCCGCTCGTTTGTTCCTTCTATCATCAATCCCCCACTTATTGACATGACTTGATCCCCAGGGAGTATCAGTCAGGAGCAAGGAGCCTTTGGACCTACGTCTGTTGGCTTTCAGGCTCTGGTGGCACGTGGGGTTTCCCATCGGAAATTGAAGCCCCTTTTGTTTGTGCTACTGCTGATGACTAGTCTGTCTTAATTAAGGAAGGTTGGCCTCCTAAGGTCATTCAGGTAGGCTTCCCAGTACCAGTGTCTCCTTTGGTGATGGCGAGTGGTTAAGGGCTTGGGTAAGTGCTTTCTGTGATATTTGCAGTGGTTTTCCTTCTCATGGGCCTTTGGAACTGAAAGGATGCTCTCCTATGGTGCCAGACAGGCGAGTTTCCCTGTGCAAAGACAGCTACCCGTTCACCTGTGCTCTACCCCTACCTGTGTGCTGGGGGGTCTGGGGCTTCTGTTCCCCTGTAGGCTTGATAGTGTTCCCCAGAGTTGTGGTTACTGTTGTGGCAAAAACGGGGCTTTCTTCTCCTGGGGAAGCTTCATTGTCGGTGTTACTCAGACTTCGACTCTCTGATTGTAGAGCCTGAGGTGAGGATTGGAAAGAGGAAGAAACTTGTGCATTCTTCTTTCTCCTCAAACTTCTTTGTTGTTGTTTTCTTTAGCTACCGACTGTGTTCACTTCTAAGCTGAATGTCTGTGAAGTCCAATCAGCTGTTGTAGGGAAGGGCCCTTTTTAACACAACCCTTTTAGGAGGGGTGGATGGCTCCCAACCCGATGGTGAGGGAGCCATGGCTCTGCATTTCGGTCCCCTGAGCCGATGCACGGAGCAGACACTGCCTCAAGACTGCTCCAATGGGGCCAAGTTAGTGTCCATGGGTACTCTGGTAGCCAAGCAAGAATGGCATTTCAGCCCGGTGTTCTGGCCCATTTAGGGTTGATGCACAGGGTCATGGCAATGATCCTGAGCACCCTCGGTAGCTGGCAAGCTTTGAGCTCACTGGAGCTGGGGCTTGGGTCCTTTAGTATTTAGGTGCCAAGTTGAACATGTGATGCCCCTGTGTTTCAGGAGCATTAGCAGTTAGTGTCCTAAGTGACTGGGCTGACATTTTTTGACTCTGTGCTTCAGACCCTCCTGGGTCATAACAGTGTTATAACTCCTCTCCTTGGTCCTCCAGGGCCTAGGTCCTGGTTACTAAAGTTCCCTAGCAAGATGAATAGCAGAGGCATTGGGCCATGTCTTAGATCCCTGGATACCCTGGTGGCCAAGTTGTTAGTGTTGGCCTAGTGTTTTGGGTCCTCGGTGCCGTAGCCTTGTTATAGCAGGGTCTGTAGCTGTGGCTCTCCTGTCACGGTTCTGGGATTGGGGTGCCTTTGATTACCTTGGTATCCTGCTCTAAAGCAGTGACCCAGTGTCAGAGCCCAGAGGACTGGTGTCTGCTCAGTGTTTTGTGATGTATGATGTCACAGCCGTGATCCCATGTCCTAACCACCTGCTGTGGCCCATGTGGGGTCTTTCTAACTACATTTGTAGTGGGATGGTATTGGGGTATGGCTCAGTGTGTTGGGCCCTGTAACCAATGTATGTGACTGGTGCCGTGAACCCCTTTCACATCTCCCCTGGCATTGTGGATCAGTTTTCCTTTTTATTTAGGGAGGGGACCTCTGTAATCACTATGGAAACTTGTAGCAGAAGAGATGAAAAGCAGTAAGCTTTTCAGCATTTCCCCTCATCTGACATCTGAGAGTAGGAGATTGCTTGTTGTGCCTTTTAGATAAATCAGAAGAGGCACAGGGCCGAGCCTTGGGTAGCGCGATTCCTTAAGGATGGTTACTTACTACCTTCTTCAGCCCTTTGGCAACCACTCTTTTTCTTGTGGCGATAATGCTCTTCCATTCTTCCATCTCCGAGAATCCTAGCCTTGCGGACAGAAGTAAGAGGGATGCTTATGTTGGATGTGCATGGAGAATTCCATCATAGGAAGACTTTTAGTACCTGTGGATCAGTTAATTATTAAATACTTGCCTTCTCCCTCTATAGTTCGATGACCAGTTGGGTTCTCTGCATTCCAAACTAGGTACTGTACTGCTCCTCAGTGTGTTCAGATGTTCACCTTGGTAATAACTTTGGGCCACTAACAAGGGGATAAGACAGTGGATGTCTTTTATGGATGATCCTGGCCTCCTTCCTGTGGCAGTAGCTACAGGATTGAATTAGACTTTCTGCTCAAGTCATGGTATGGCTACTGTATGGATAAGAGTTGTGGTGTGACAATGAAACTATATAAAACAGATTTCGTAGATTTGAGAACAAAGCATTTAGAAGAATATTGGGAGTTGAATGGCAGGACAGGATTAGAAGTGACACATAGAGATTGAGTGCCATATATAGGTGAGATCATGGTGAGGGGTAGGAGGAGATGGTTTGGACATTCTCTTGACACTTCCCAAGAGAGATTAGTTCTCCAAATATTTGTTTAACTATGCTCCACAAGGCACTAGAAGACTTGGAAAACCCAGGCCTACATGACTGAGGACTATGAAGCATGAAGTAGACGATGAATGGAAAAGTATTGATTTCAAAGCTCAAGAAAGAGAAGACTGGCAAAATCTAAGTGAGGCGCTTTGCGTCAATAGGCGAAGTAGGTGATGATGATACAAACCTAAGTTTAGATAATAATTTCCCTCGCCTTTCCCTCTGTCCTGATCTGAAAGGTCGCAAGTGAAGGCTTCATAAGGTAAGGGGAATAGCTCTTCGTCCTCACTCCCACCTGTTACTAATTGCCCATTAGAACGATTAAATGGCAGTCTAGCTTCCACTGAAAACTTATTCCCTACCTTAAGGACTCTGGTCTTGTATAGCTAGGAAATATACAAATTGAATTATAATTGTGAATTTGCATTTCCTTAGTCTTGCTATAGGTGTCTTTATACTGCAGGATTATTTTCCTCTACACAGGGTGGAGGGGTCTGTAAGGTCATTTAGTGCCCAAATATAACTAGGGAGAAACTCTGGTGTTACTTTTAAAGTTTGAGAGGTTGGACAGCCAAATGGAAGAAAGTGAGTGGGAGTAAAGGTTAAAGTATATAAAACTAGCTGTTAACAGCCAGAGGAATGCTACAAAGACCCTTGAGTAACCCCTACATTTCATTGCTTGGTCGCTTATCATCACCTTCTACAGGGAAGGGATATTGGGTGGGAAAAAAGCAGGAAACGGATGTCTTTACTTCATCACACTGGCCCGACCTATGCTAGTGGTCTGGATACTCCTCCGTACTTACTAGAGCCCTAGGGTGAACCTCAACCCTTGTCAGTATGAATTAGGAGGCTGTAAGGCTTTGGTTCGACCTAGCGAGTAGATTAGAAGACGGGCATATAGAATATTATAATTGTTTTTATTAGATGCATTAATTGTACAGTTAATAATTCCCACCAAATGATTCTAATCTTTATTCAAATCCCACAGATTCCTGGCGATTCAGATTCATTGATTGGTTCACACCCATTTTTCCATCAGTTGAGGCAAACCGGCCTAGGAAGAAGCCCTGCGATAGTGGAAGTTGTAATTGTTTTAGCAAGAGACCATGTTGAAGATTTTAGTGATCCTCTGCGCTGAAAAAGAATCTGTATCTGCTTTATAGAAGGATAATGCTACATACAGTAACTGAAATACAGGTGAGTTAATAATACAGTACTTATCTTAGAAAAATGGCCACCCTTTCTTCATTTCCAATTGAAGGATGATGATTACAGATAGTACAGTATTCTGCTTTTTTATGGAGGGGAAAACCAACTCTACTAACATTTCGAAAGAAATTGTAAAATTTCTCTGGATTATACTTGAAATTTTGGCACATTGTCTGATTCTAAATTCAGGTCTGCCATTATTATGCTTCCAAATGGTATTTACTTAAGTGTATGTTGTCCTAGGAACATCAATGCTGAAATAGGGCTCTTGTGCATTTCATGAAAACCAGGGTTTTTGGGTGAGGCAGAGAAAACTTGACAAGGGAAAACTATATTTGGTGTAACCCAACCACATTTAACTAATCTAACCTTAGGACACTGTGGCCTTCTAACTTACTAGGACACTTGTCCCCACTGCAACCTCTAGTAAAATTCCTTAGGTTCCTCTCTATTTAGAGTGGCTATTACAGGGAGTAGACTTCCCATAGTTCAGAGAGGGTATAGTTTGGTGACTTAAGCTGGCTGTTGTGGAGCTGTTCCTGCCTCGTCTGAGGATGAATTTACATACTCATAATGGTTGATTATGAAAGTTTTCATAATGATTGGTAATAAAAAGAAAATTTACCCGATTGATGGAGTCATAACAGTTGATAGTCATAAGTTATTCGTAAAATATTGCAGTTTCATTTCACCACAGAGAATTTTACTTTTGATGTCTCTCCAAAACCTCTGTTCTGGGTCTGTCATTTAATTTAGAACATTGAACATATTCATCTGTAATGAAATCTGAGTTAAAGCCTTAATAAACACAGCCATTTCTCAATGATTGTGTGATTACCAAGCGATAAAATGTATTCTCGGATCTCAAAATGGCACATGATTAACACTAGAAAATGAACAATCCCCAACAACTGGAAGAGCTTTGGAAGTGGGACTATAAAATTTTGTGCAGCCCATGTTGTCTGCTAATGATTTAGCATAGACACCTGAGCAGTGAGGTATAGAATTGATATTAAGTGCATACAAAAAAAGAAAGAGGGAGGGATGTCAATGACGGTTGATACGAGAAAGTTATCAAGATGAGTTTTTAAGAATGTAGTAGATATTTGAAATGCAAGAATATTTACCTATAGAATTTATATGCATTAAAATATGTTGAGAGAAAATTGACAATTACAAAGGTCTAGGGATTTTATACTGATATATCAGTGTTGTTCTGATATGGTAGATGAATTTAAAAGTGGTATAACTCCGAACACTTACTTGTTTTATTAGAAATTTGTCAAAGTTGTAAAAATAGCCAGAAACCCTCATGTAAGTGTACAGTATAAGATGCCTTTCTCGGGTCATTTTGCATTTTTTATTATACTCTGTGTTAACAACTGCAATGTAATAGTCCCATGGCTACCTACCTCTTGGTGAGGATAGAAGCAACTTTAGCTATGGTAAGCAGCTCTTCTAGGAGGAGGACACTCCAAAATCAAACCATTTTTCTTTAGTCTTTGGTAGCGCTATGGCCTTCCACTGTCGTGGATTAGTGTTCTCTTGCTTGGGAGTACACTTGGGCATGCTGTTTTATCCTGTTTCTGTTCCTCTTGTTTTTTAGTTTTTAGTTTGTCAGTGTTTGTATGATATTTGGGTTACTACATAAAAATTTAAATGTGCCTGAGAGCTCAATAGGTTTGATTTCATTCAATGGATGGGAAGACTGATATATCGCATTCTTATGCTCGCATGAAATTGGGAATTGTATATCACAATTGTACCCAGTAAAGTATAAAGTTGAATTACTGATTTTTTTTAAATTAAAATATTTGTTTCATATCCTGAGTACACCTTTAATTCATAAAGTAATGTCTAGTTTAACTCGTATAATATGAATGCCAGGCAGGTGGGCGACTGGCACAATAAAATATAAGGTGTAGTAGTTTCTGCGAGACTAGGATCAACAGAGCAGAGTTTGGGGTCTGTAACATTAGTTTTTTTCTGCCGTGTTAAACTGAATTAAAAAAGACTACATGTATAATGCGTTTCTAATCATGGGCTATTGGACAAAAGGCCGGTCTTTGGGGTTGTGGGAGTGTGCACATTTTGCTCTCGATGCCAATCTTGTGGAAAGGGGAATCCTTATAAAGAACTGCCCTTTGACTTTGAAAGTTGCCTGGCCAACTGGATAATGTTTTTCCAGTTGTATGATTGACTTGTGAAGTAAGTTTTGATACTTGTTTTCTGTCAAATGTTGACGTGACAGTTAAATCCTTACTCTAAAGGTCATTCTGTATACTGTATTGCTAGTTTATTTTTATTTTTTTGACAGGAGCATATTTTCTGAGGAACTCGCTGTTGTGTACAGTAACGCCTCCAAAACAATAATTTTTTATTGGATACTGATCAAATTAGTAGACTTGGATGGATCAGTTTTGTCCTATTTAATAGGGTGTGCCCCATTTTTTTCCGAATATGCACACAATAACCGATTGAAAGTGGAATTATATTTTATGTACTGGTAAGTTTGCCGTGTTTGGAGTGCTAATCCAAAACTTTTCTGGCATGTATTGAGAAAATCTTTCTGGTATTGTTTGGATAATTACATATCGTAGGTGAAATTTTTGTAGTGTCAAGTGTATTTCTGTAGTGAAGCATGGGCTGTCGAATTGAATCGGTTGACGAGATCACCTTTAGGGTTAGTGTTCACAGCAGTCATTTATTTAATAGTTAGATTTCTAACTTGCACTCTGCAGTTGGTATGAGGGAAAGACACTTGAAGATAATGGTGTACTATTCTTGAAGAAATTCTCATAGCAGTTGAGTAATCTCATGGCCTTTGTCAGATGCTAGTTCATTGGGAATCCCAAGTGACAAATGTTTGTCGCAGGTTGAGAGTCTGATCTATTTATTCTTTCAACAATTGGCCCCTTTGAATTGGTAAGATACTTCGAGGTAGGTAACAAGTTCCCTTGTATTGAAAGTCTGAGCATGATTTATTGTTAATTTTTTCTCATTTATTTCCTTATTGCTTTTCCTCACTGGGCTATTTTTCCCTGTTGGAGCTCTTGGGCTTATAGCGTCTTTCTTTTTCATGTAGGGCTGTAGCTTGGCTAGTAGTAATAATAATAATAAGCATTGAAATGGTTTGGCCATCGACATTTTAAGTTTAGTTGGAGCTCCTTGGTTAAAAGGTGCTGTCTGATTATGAAGATTGAATCCTACTTTGGTGTTGATAGCAAGTGTATTATTTTATTACTAAATAAGCTACAACCCTAGCTGGAAAAGCAAAAAACTATAAGCTCAAGGCTTGCATTTAGGAGGGCAGTCCAGTAAGAAAAGGGAATAATAAAATAATCTGAAGTTATGAATGAGACAAAATATTTGTATATCGGTAACCTTGAAATAATTATGCCATGTATTGTATAAACTATGAAATGATACTTGTCACCATTGACAGAAAGCATTTGCAGTATTTGAACTTAATTCCAACAATTCAACTGCTAGATTAGGAATATAATTCTACAATCTGGTCACAACTGGAACTAAAGGGGCACTCAGTGGAGTACAGACTAACGCTGCAGCAGCCTATTTCTCGACATTTTGCTCGACAGTGACCTTGACCTTTGACGACCTTCCAAAATTGGATAATTTCCAGCTTTTTAAAAGTTATTCCCTGCAAGTTTCATTAGTGTACCATTAAAATTGTGGCAAAGAAGCTGTTCACACACAAACTGATAAAACATACCTGCTAACTTCGTTGTCAGAGGTAATCAAATACTATGTTGGCAGCCTGTTAGCGTCTTGCCATCGCAGGTGTAGTCATTGCAGTTTCTATTTTCCACAACAGAGATCTGCATAATACTTTAAAGCTTTTATTCTTCACTGAACCTTATGGTTAGGACTGCTGCGTGCAGCCTGACGTTTTCAAACTATCCACACTTCTTTGCACCTGGCCTAATTGCAGTTTCTCACCTAGCACTTCCCTGTCTGTCCTCTCCCTCCCAGCATCCTTTGTCCCAAAAGCATTTCTCACAAGTGTATGTCAAGCAAATGTGCTCTTCCTTTATTGATGTCATGGTCTTAAAGCTGGTTCATCATCATAAGCTTCACCAAGTGGCAGATGATGTTACTGACAGATGGTAAAAGTTCTTGATAAGTGCAGGGAAGGGATGTCTTAAGCAGCCTTAGGTTGACTGTGGGATGTTAGTCCCAAAGACATCTCCCACAAGTGTTATGTTGAGCAACAAGTGTGCTTCCTTTATTGATGTCATGGCCTTAAAGCTGGTTCATCATCATAAAGCTTCCACCAAGTGGCAGATGGTGATGAGAGATGGTAAACGTTCTTGATAAGTGCAGGGAAGGGATGTCTTAAGCAGCCTTAGGATGACTGTGGGATGAATGAGCAGTACCACGAGGTACACGTTGAGAAACTTTATCGTTTAGTACCCCACTCGCGTGAAAAATGTTTTGGCGACTGACAAGTGCATGATCCGAATGTTAAATAACTGTGTAGATCAACGATCAGCATTGCAAGGGAATAGCCATACACTCGTTCATGTACGGGAGAAGGTAAAGTCTACTCGGCTATTTCATTCTAAGATAAACCTTAGCCAACCATCAGTCAGTACTTCACATCTGTGTTGTTTACACCTCTCCAAGCCAGCCGACTGGTTTGAGAGGTTCAAATGGTATTTTTCATAGTCAAGACGATGAAAATTACTCTGGAGCTGGGCTCTGCAGACCACAAAGCAGCAAAGTTTTCCCTGTGACGCCTCAAAATATCATGGAGGGATAAAAATTGTAAGAAATCTGGAATAATGATAAATCTGGTAAGTTTATGAACTTTGCTTTGAAATTCATGTTGTCTAGATTAAAGGTTAACTTTACGCACTCTTAAAGTAACCAAATGTAATTGACTTGTGTATGTATAAATTTCAGTTGTGCATTGTACGGTAATTTCAATTTATATTACATAAAATACATTAATGTAAATAGATATTCATTGGAGTTTAATATAGTATTAATATACTGTTTAATACCTGACAGGTTTGTTTTGAAAGGTGCAGCATAGGACATTTATTGCTGAGGAAGAATTCCATGCTCTCAAGGTAGCAAAGATCAGGTAGGCTAATGGTGTAAAAAATTTTGGCTTTCTCTGATTTTGGTGAATATAATTTTTGTACTTGTCACATTGATAAATATGTTTACTCTATTATACTTTGAGATATTAAGAGTGGGAAGAAATGGTTTTGGGGTCATAATCAGTAATAACAAAGGAAAAAGTGGTAAAAGTAATGAAAGGCTTTCAAAGATTCTAATGATGATAGGGATCAGCTAGTAAATATATTTTCAGCATATGCCCCTCAGATGGGTTGACAACAACTAGAAAAGGAATTTCAACAAGAGTTTGAGGCAGCTATTAAAACAGTCTAAGAGAAGCTAATCATAGGAGCAGAGAAGGGAACGATATGAGAGGTTACATCAAGGCCATGAGTTTTGAGTTAGAAATAAAGATGGGGAGTATATATTTAGTGATGGCTCGGAGTTTTGAATTGTCATGTATGAACACCTGGCTTCCGAAGTTGGATAAGCCCCTGATAACCTACTGAAGAGGAGGAGTGGAAAGCTAGATAATTACACCCTGGTTAGAGGAGCTGACAAAAACATGAAGTGTAAAGTGATTTTAGGAAAGCATGTGTTAAACAACATAGAGACTAGTTTAGATGGATTTTAAAAAAGTAGGAAACGCAAGAAAAGATAAGCTAGAATTAAGGTATAGGACCTTAAAGGAAAAAGGTTGAGCAATTTAGTCTTGAGGCACAACTGGAAAGGCTGAACATTGATATTGGACAAGGTAGCATATTGAAAAATATCTAGGTGGGTTAAAAGAAATGTGTAGGGAAAACAGGAATTAGTGGGAAAAACCAGTATTCTGTATATGGTGTCTAAAGGAGAAACTTGGTGGTGGGACAGAGGTGCTAATATGTTAAAAGAATATTGAAGGCATTTAGGGAATGGGAAAATAGGCATGCACAGGGAGCGTAGGAACACTACAGTGAGGAGGTAAAAAGATTCTAGGAGAAAATTAGGTTTAACTATTGGAAGAACAGTATGACAGTTGAATGAAAAGCTAGGAACTAGGGAAGGAGAAAAGGATTTAAAATTTGAAATTTGAGGAAAAGGGAAAGATAGGATTTGGGGCAACTGGGAGTTATCAAGGATAGATAGAAATATAGTGCATAAGGATAAAGAAATTGAGAAATGGAGGGAATATTTTGAACTCAAATAATGAAAGAGAGGAGCTGGGAGACACCTGAAAGGTGGAGGGGCTAGTAATGGAGGTACAGAATACAGAAATTAAAGCAGCATTGAGTAAAAGGAAAAATGGTAAGACTTTAGGTCCATCGGTTTCAAATTGAAATGGTAAAGATACTAGCTACAGAGGAGAAAAATGTATGCTGGATCTACCCTGGATAGATGTGGTGGGTCGTATACGACCCGAGGTTAAAAAAAAAAAAAGACAGGTTTGTTTGCCATAATTTTTCATCCGTATTGGTTGTGAGTGATATCGACCTGCGAGACCTCAGTTCAGTGTGCGCAGCAGTCGGGTGAGGACGTATTTCATCCCAGCTCTTTTCCTTGTTCTATTTCAGAGATACCTTCGGGTCGAGCTCAACCTATCAATACCTAATTAAGGCAAGTTGTGTAATATCAAATTTTTTATGTAATTATCGAATGTGCAGTAGTGTTTAGGCGTGTATAAAAATATGGTTGTAAAGTGTTTGAATGTCCTCTAACCCCGTATGTTTTTATAAAATGGCTTATAGTTTCTCCTGTTTTTGTAAGTTTGTACCTTTATGATAACTTAGTTATGATCATTATTTTATTTTTTTTAATTGCAAAATAATCTATAAACTTCATTCTAGCTACCATATTTTTGGGCTCAAGCCATGTCGTCCTGATGGAAGCTTCCTATTGGCAGCTTTTTAAGGGATATTTGGCTACAGTGATACTCATAGAGAATTGACCTTAGGGGTCCAGAATTCTAACTTTGGCGCTAGTATCCTTAAAATTTTTCATAAAGATCTTATAATATCGGGACGTATTTCTTGATACGACACATGGCAATCTTCACCCCAAATAGAGTTTTCGCTCTGAGGGGGAAGAGTGGCGAAAATGAAGGGGAGCCGTCATTATGGTTTCCCATACTACTACAGGTTCCAATATGGCTACCCATTCCTTGTTTTGTAGCGAATTACACACGGTGTACTCCCGCTTGCTCTAGTGTTCTAGATCACTATTTTTGAGGATTTATAATGCAATTTCCAGCATCTTCTGCCTCTGGAAAGTTGAGTATTTAATCATTCCTGTGTATAATTTTTAGCTCCCTTCTCACAGTTAAATAAGTATAATTTAGATGTGTTTATCAGACCGTAGTCGGTACTGGAGGCGCCATTTTTACAGTAATCCCTCACCTATCGCGGTTAATGGGGACCAGAACCGACTGCGATAGGTGAAAAACCGCTTAAGTAGGTTCCCTCCCTATTTTTGGAATACGTACATTTTTTGTGTACATGTATATATAATAATAAGTGTATATTAACCCTATAAATGCATATGTTATCATTAGAACATTAAAGAATCGTGTAAATAAATATTGATATATATATACTGTACATAAAATAAAGTACTGTACTGTACAAGAAAACAGCTAAAAGTTCCACGTGGCAAGGCTAAGCAACACAAGCGAAGCGAGAGAACAATGAATGCGGTCTCCCTTGGCGGGGCGCATGGCAGGGAGAGAGGCTGGGTAAAGCCTCTCGCCGCCTCGGCCAATCCGCTTGCGAGATTCTGGAGCCAAGATGGCCAGCGAATAGAGGGGGATTTTGAGTTGCGCGCCATCTCAGTGTTGATACCTGATGTTCTACTGTGCTCTCTCTCTTCTGCTAGCGTCCGCGTAACTCTCGCACCATTTTTTTTCTAATTTTAGATGAATATTTTTGAAAATCCGTGATGCACTGAGACTGTGAAACTTGAGCTGTGAAATGGCGAGGGATTACTGTAAATAAGTAAATGACTCGCTAATATCAAAATTTCTCCATTTCAGGTAGCCGATTTGACCTTCCAAGGTGGTGTGGTTGGCGGCCATTTTGTGAGCATATTTGACACAAGCTGGCATAACTCTATGTATTCCTCTTTTTTATAAAATTTCTGATTTTCATGCATAAATACCATGCTCAGCAATGGATATAAGGATTTGTCTTGAAAAATTTAGTGTTATAACTCGGCCAAAAAAAAAAAAAAAAAAAAAAAAAATGGCCCGTTTATAAAACATTAATTAATTTCCAAGTGCAGATTCTTTTACACATTATTGTTTTACAATAATAATACAATATCCTGTAAAAATTTCAGCCACTAACTGTTATTTACCTACCCACAAAAAATGTTGAAATACCCCAACAACAACAGAAAAGAGGATAGATTTTTTTTAGCCAAAAAAACATACTTTTTTTTTCTCATTTCAGGAAACATTCCCTTTTGGTTTCTCCCACCAACACCGCCCCTTGGATCTTACGAAATGGTGCTTAATTATCATAGAATAAGTGCGTAGAATAGTTTATTTCCATATTTAGGGTTTAGGTGAATTTTTTTGTATACTTATTTTATTTGTAATATTTATTTATTTTAGACTTGGATTTTATTTACTTTTTTTGAAGGTTAGAATATTATTTGAAGTAGTTTTTTTTTTTTTTTTTTTTAAGAAGGTTTAGAATTGATTTGTTAATGAATTTTTTTTGGACCTGGTCGAGGTCGACCCACGATACCTATCCAGGGATTAAGAACAATATGGGAAGGTGAAATAATGCATAAAGATGGAGAATATAATGGTATCTACATTTAAGCAGAAAGCTGATATCATGGAATGTGGTAACTACATGGGAATTAAACTAACAGGTTGGTTTGAAAGATTTTGAGTGGGTGCTATTATTATTATTATTATTATTATTATTATTATTATTATTATTATTATTATTATTATTATTATTAAATGCTAAGCTACAACCCTAGTTGGAAAAGCAGGATGTTATAAACCCAGGGGCCCTAACAGGGAAAATAGCTCAGTGAGGAAAGGAAACAAGGAAAAATAAAATATTTTAAGAATAGTAACATTAAAATATTCCCTATTTAAACAATAGAAATAAGAATAAGAGAAAAGAGAAACTAGATAGAACAGTGTGCCCGAGTGTTCCCTCAAGCAAGAGAACTCGATGAGATTGTAAAGATTGGGGAACAGCAGTATTGATTCATGAGGGGCAGAGATACAGGATGCCATCATTGTAGTAGGCAGCTACAGGAAATGAGGCAAGAGGGAAACCAGAAGCTCTTTTGTGCTTTTGTAGATCTACGAAAGGCTTGTAATAAAATAAGAAGTGATGTTCTGATGCTTGAAGAGGAAAGTTCTGGAGGAGTTGGTTAGAATGGTAGAGATGAATGTACAAAAAAACAAGGACAAAAATAATAACTGTTTGGGAAACCAAAATCTTGGAAGTTAGTGTTGGAGTACAACCAGGGGTCAGCATTAAGTTCATTTCTATTTGTGCTGGTCTTGTATGTGTCAGGTGAAGAGAACAGAAATGAAGAGTTGTGGGAGTTGTTTTATGTAGATGGATTTGGTGATAACTGCTGAAAATGAGGAAAACCTACAGGGAAGGGTGGTAGAGTGGCAAGACTTTGGAGAGGTGGTGGTTTGAGGGTAAATGTGGATAAGACACGAGCTATGGTGAGCTGTAAGGAATGCAGGGACAGGATAGCCATACATAATAGTAAAGGCTTCTGTTATAAACTAGTTGGAACATTTTAGATACTTTGGATCTACTATAATTAAGGAGGATGCGAGATTAAAGTTGAGAATAGGATAAAATCAGCCTGGGAGAAGTGGGAGGGAGGTAGCAGGATGGGAATGTGATAAGAGAATGCCAATAAAGTCAATATCTATAATACAGTAACAAGATCTATGTTAATGTATGGATCGGAAATGTGGACTCTTTAAGACTGAAAATGGAGGCAAAGCTTGAGAACAGAGATGAGAGTATAGAGATGTGTTAAGGGAATAATACTGCTTGAAATATTGGAAAATGAAATGAAAAGAGTGGCAGGCATAGTAAAGATTACAGAGTGGGTAAGTATCATGACTTGAGATGGTGTGGGCAAGTGTTGGGAATGGACGGTTGGGAGGGAATGAGGAGGGCTTGGGAGTAACCATTTAGGGGGAAGATAGACAGGTAGGCACAGAATTAGATGTAGAGATAAGGTGAAGGATATGGAGAGAGGTGGTTTGGTGGAAGAGGATGCCCTTGATAGAAGGCATTGGAGAGGGCACATCAGGCAATTGACCACTTAATGTAGGAAGAACGGGAGGAAAGAAGACAAAACTTTTAAGATATTACGCAACTGTCACATCAATCCCCATTCTAACAACTTGTTTTAGTGTCCCCAGGTTTACGTATATTTTGTGCTGAAGTGCCACTGGTTGCATTATTTGGCCTGGCTTTAAGTTGGCAAATCGCTATTCACTCCAATGCATGTTTGCTGGATGACAAGGGGGAGGCTTGAACGACGAGCGAGCTCTTCGAGTTTTCATTACTGCTTCATGCTGAAGGTTAAGCGGTACTTGCAGAATGAAGGGTTGTGGTTTCAAGGTCCTGCTGACACTTGATAATGCCCATCCTCTATCAAAGTGCTGCATCCTAATGTGCAAGGTTTTCTTTCCTCCAAACACCACTGCATTCATCCAGTCAATGGACAGGGAGGCAAGGCCCTTTCCAGCAGACGTGATGGCAGGACTACACGACACCCATCGATGACGATCTACCTTTGATGTCATCTAATGAAGGACTTTACCAGTTTCAGTTATAGCCAAAGGTTTCCAGGAAGTGGTTGATGATGACATCTTCAATTGCTTGATGTGCATGATTAGGAACTGATGAGTTTCATGCTGAATTTACCCCATCAGCAAGTGAGTAAACGGAGGTAGAGACCCATGAACAATAGCCCTTCTCCTGCACCAAAAGAGCGAGATAGTTATTTTTAAAGCATTCAGAATTTACTTTTAAGAATGTTTTATGTACACACACACTACGATATATTGAATTAATAAATGTATTGATCTGATATTATTTCTTTGTTATAGTTAATATATAATTGTGTTGAGGACTTTTTGTATAATTTGAAAATAAGAATCCGTTAAAGCAAGTAAAAAATAAAACTTGCTTTTCTTGTTTTACAGTATGCTGGTTTTAGTACTTGTCAATCTTAAGATCTTCCTTTTGTTTATATACAGATAGAAATGTGTTACAGAATACTGAATCATCCTTGTAAGAAATTTATTGGTTGATAGGAGGATTTTTTGCAAATGAAAGTTGGTAGTGTGTGACATACTGGTATTTGATATTTTGAAATTATGATCAGGGCAGCTTACGTTCGCAAATAAGATAGTTGTCAGAAATTTTATACAGTATGACTAGAATATTCTTAACTGAAAGGCATTGGATTGCATTGAAGTAACAGGTTCGTTTAACACTCGTGCAATGTAGTTATTCATTGAAAAACATGGTCAAGATTCTTGCTTGTGACACTGAATCCAGCAAATAAGTGATTTAGTTAAAATCTAATATACTGCTCGTAACTTTGGCACTCGTATCATTGTCGTGAATGTTGATGAAAGCTGTGTTCCTTGGAGACGTTCATTAAAAAGGATGTACAATCATTACTGCAGCACCAATCAGTTTCATGCAATTATGCGTTAACAATTCGGTTGTAAAACTCTTATTATTTCTTTTATTTTATACATTTACTTTTTTATATATAGTATATTTTTTCAATTTTTAATAATTGTAGTAAACTCTAAAAGTAATTAGAATATCAAAATATAATTACAAAATTGTTCCAATCATTAAATATGAATAGGAAAAATATCTTCCATATTAGTGTCCATCATGACAGAGAGGTAAGGGAAGCAAACCATTTGGCACTAATTGAACCAAATGGAAAAGTCGGGAGGTCTCTCGTCTCGTTGCACAATGGGTGTAAAAGCAATAACTGTAAGAGTAGGATCATGGACATATAATAGCATACAAAAGTTTTAAAAAATATAAAGTAAATTGATTCTCTCCACAGAGCGGGAGAGAATCATTAGGCTTGAGTGTATATTTATAACTTGATATTCATCTTTGTTTCTATATGAATACAAACTATCAACATTGATATGGGTTTGCTCCCAAGTCATTTAGTTCACCATATCTTATCGTGCCAATGTCGAACCCACAGGTGGGTGGTGGTGTTTTGACTTTGTCTTGATCTGAGCAATGAGGGCCCAGTGGACACCCTCTTAGGATGTTCCATTGTTTGTAGTGTTGGCTCAAATGGGCATTCAGGGTTGGTGGCTAATCCCAATTTTTGGCAGTTATCTCCAGTTTTGCCTACTTTTACCCTTAATCTGTTTGGGGTTTTTGTCCTTCCTGGTGAGGGTTGTTCTGCTGGGCAAGCCTTCGTTGGAGCTTGGCAGCACCTCTGCCAGTTCTCTATGCTGTGGACAGCTGCCCAGATTAGTTCTAGTCCATCCACTGTTGTGAAGCTTTTGTGGGATTTGTCTCTACCTTGCTTTCTGGTGATTGTGGAGTTTGATACCTAGGGTCAGTTTTATTCTTTCAGGTTTGTTAGCATTTCTTGTTGGATATAGGGTGGTGGGGATACAGACTATATTGTTTAAAGATGGTATGTATTGAATTTAGGGTGCCATTAAGGTGGGTCTACCTTACACGCATGGCATGATCTTGTCCATGTGCGCAGTACTTCGCAATAGAGTAATAGTGCCAGGGCTGTTTGTCTCGGGGTCTGTTCCCCAGCTGGTGTTGGTGAGTTTGCTAAGGAGGTTGTTCCTAGTTGGTACTTTGTTTGCTTTTGTGTGCTCTTTAAAGGAGAGCATTCTGTCAAGGGTGACACCTTAAGTTGACTGGGTAGGGGTGAATTTCCAGTTCTTTGTCATCCCATTTGATTTTTAGCTCTCTTTGCCCTGTGATTGTTCAGATGGAAGGCACCCACCTCTGTGCATCATGAAATGACATTTAGGTGCCACTTATTGTAGTAGGTGGGGAGGGCAGTCGGGTCACTTCAGTCTTCAGTGTTGGTGAAGGAGTAGGATTGTGTGTAAATGCACAAGTCATCTGCGTGTAACTAAGGATGTTCTGGTTCTGCGGCTGGTCATTTGTATGATGTTGAATAGCGTTGGCACCAGCACTGACCTTTGTGGAAGGCCGTTGTTTTTTATCCTCCATTTTCTTTCCATCCATTTCTATGAAAAATTGCTGATTGGTAAGCAGTGGTTAAATGAAGTGGACCACAGTATGTGGGTATTGTGTAGTTTGGGCCACCTTCAGGATGAGCGCTCTATTTCCAATGTCTTATGCCGCTGTAACGTTGACAAAGACTGTGCCAGTGATTTGCTTCATTTCAGACCAGTCCTTCATGTATTGCATCAGGTTTAATACCAGACTGCAGCAGTAACAACGTTGTCTAAAGCCAGCTTGGTCTGTCGACAGTTGTTCAACAGTGTGTTGGATACAGGCTAAGATCATTTGTTCGTATAATTTGTACAGGATAGAGTAAGGATATTTGTCGATGGCTTTTGAGAGATGAGTGTTCTTTCCTTGGGTTAAGCAAGGCCAATCCTCTCGCTTTAATCCAAATGTTTGGAAATTAGTAGGCTGTTACCTAGGAATTGAATAGCAACAGGAACCATGCTTTTATTGTCTCTAAATTTTAAGATCATTTCTGTTATGCCATTTAAGCTAGCCTTCTTCCCAGATTTAAAATGTTACATGGCAGCATTTAGTTCTTAGGTGAACAGTTGGAAGTTTTCGTCACTCTTGCATGATACGGTCCATGTCCTGTCTTGTTTTCTTTAGGTAACCCAGCTCTTTGTTGTGAGATTTGCTATTCAGCAGCAGTATGTGCACTATTTGGATAGGAGTTATGGCAGCTAATCGAGGTTGGGACTTTTAAGAGTTCAGTTTATCGATGGTTGCCCGGACTTTGGTGCTGTTATGGGTCGTCTATGAAAGTTGACTTTGTGCCAGCGTTGTTTTCTTAAGTTGCTGATTGAGGCCAGAAGAGCCTAAGTTCCCCAGTACTTTCAGTAAAGGGATCTTCGTTATATGCCTGGATGTACTTCATGTACTTTTAGATTGTTGATTGAGACTTACGATGTAGCTCCTCCTGCAGCCTGTAGGGATGAATTTCTTTGGAAGCTTTCAAACCAGATTGGAAATACTTGTAGTGCTTTTAGATTGTGTTGATATTGGATATCCCAATCTCCAGATCTGATTCAAAGCTTTCCCAATTTGCATTGCATAAGTTGAAGCTGTATTTGGGTTTAGTTTGTCAGGGTATGATCACAGGTTTTGCCGATTATTGGTTGGAGTTACAATTTTGGTATGGGGTCACTGGTCCAGTTTTCAACATTTCGGTAACATCTTGACGAAGCAAATGCAGAGTCCGGGTTATATCCCTCTCTCCAGCTTGCGTTCTTAAATGCTTTATATTTTGCATCGTGCAGGAGTGTCAAGTGATTGGTTGTGGCCCAGTTCTTAAAGACCTTTACATCACTTTATATGGCTGTAGCCCCAGGTGGTGGTGTGGCTATTAAGTCACCAATAGAAAGTCATGCCTTGTTTCCTAGTTGGTGAGTTTGTGGCCATTAGAAGATTGTTGTTGGTGGTATATATATACATTCATGATTGTAAGTATTCAGTATCCACCTGAAGGATTCCTAGCCTTCCAATTGAGATATCTTTGCTGTTCAGGATGGATCTTTGCTGTTCAGGATGGATTTCTCTAACAAAAATTCCACCTTGTGAACAGGTCTTGAGTGGTATAATACTAGTTGCAGGTCAGCTATTCTTAGCAGAACCAGATCCTTCTCTCCTGTAGACCGAGTATATCACCTCCCAAGTTGACAAGTTCTATTTTGGTTGCAGATATGCCTTCAGCATTGAAGCTTATGATTTTGAATTTGGTCATCTTGGTCAGGGGTCGAAGGTTTATCCTTTTACCACCCCTTTATAGTTAAGGTATTGCATGTTGTAGCATAAGTCTCCTTGTGGAATAACGGGGACACCACATGCAGGTTTGTTACTTGCTCCCTATCATTTAGTAATGACAAAAAATAAAGAAGTTGTGGGATTCTGGTAACGTTTGGTTACTGGCTATCTCGCGCGCTCTGAGGAGCAGTGGTTGAAATGGCGTGAGGGCATGACTTACCTCCTGGTTACCCTGCCTGATTTATTTGTTTACGACAGCCTCCTCAATGAGCTTTGTTTGTGCTTTGTGTTTGAGCTTTTTGCTTTTTTTCCCCATAATGTGTGTAGTGATTGTGAGTGCTGCTCTTGGTAGTATGAGAACCTTTTCCAGCCTTGGACATTGTGGTACCTTGATGAGCTGGGTCGAGGTCAATCCTATACCATATGCCTGGATTGTCATGGTAACTGATGTACCCACCCTTTTCTCTAAATGTGATTTTTTTTGCAGGGAGTGGCCGCCTTCCCAGTGACATGAGATATGCCCGTCGTAATAAAGCTGCTTAATGATATAGTTCCCCATCTGCTTGTTCCTCTTCCAAAGGCAAAAAGCAGCAGCCTTCTCTGGTGACAAGATCTCGCATTCAGATCCTTCTTTATTGCATTTACATTGAAGAAACACTTTTCTGGTAAGAGACTTTAAATGTGATATTTTATTTTTAATAATTTTGGAACAGTGTTAAAATTATATAATATTGCTGTGGTCTTATAATCCTTGAGGGTAGTGACACTAAGACTTGCTTGGGGTCGACTTCTTGACCTCGCCTCGCATACAAGGCGGTCATAGATCTATTTTTTTTTTTATTGTGGTAAAGGGTTAGAGATGCCAGTCTGCTAAATGGGATGTCTTCCCACGCAAGCAATACTCCCTATACTGTATAAATGATAAGGGTTTGTATTTGCTTAGGAGCTAACTAAAATTTTTGAAGAAAATTTGTATTTTTCCTTTTTATGCAAAACCCAATTTCATTTTAAATTTTCCGCCCCTGAAGTCTTGACCATGATGGAAGCTCGGTGGTCTTGCGGAATGGGCTGGTTATTTTTAGGCTGGGTGGGATAGCTGGTACCCATAAATATTACCAGAATCCCACAACTTAAATTCTGGTCATGACTGAATGACTGAGGAGTAAACCCATGAAAATTCCTCAGGTTTATATAGCTAGGAAAAATACAAATCTTTAAAAAAAATTTTATTTGGAAAATTTAACTTTTGGTTTTCACTCTGTATATAAAAGGGACGGGACGAGGGGGCTGGGAACCCCCTCTCCTGTAAAAGTATCCTGTGAGACAGCAACAAAGAGATGGAGCTGGGGGGAGAGTGACTAGGAGTGGAAGTTAGCAAAAGAAAATTTTGTTGGGATTGCAAGTGATGTATGTGGCAAGAAGGTTGTTGGAGGCAGCATGAGGAAGGGCAGTGAATGGTGGAATGAAGGAGTGAAGGTAAAAGTGGAAGAGAAAAAGAGGGCTTTTGAAGAATGGCTGCAGAGTAATAGTATAGAGAAGTATGAAAAATATAGAGAGCAAAAGGTGGAAGTAAAGCGCAAGGTACGTGAGGCAAAGAGGGCAGCTGACCTGAGGTGGGGTCAGGGACTGGGTCAGTCATATGAAGAGAATAAGAAGTTTTGGAAAGAAGTGAAGAGAGTAAGGAAGGCCGGCGCAAGAATTGAAGAGACAGTGAAAGATGGAAATGGAAGGTTGTTAAAAGGAGAGGAGGCAAGGAAAAGGTGGGCGGAATATTTTGAAAGTTTGCTGAATGTTGAGGATGATAGGGAGGCAGATATAATTGCGGTTCCAGGTGTTGAGGTGCCAGTGATGGGAGATGAGAATGAGAGAGAGATTACAATAGAGGAAGTGAGGAGAGCACTAGATGAAACGAGAGTAGGAAAAGCATCGGGTATGGATGGTGTGAAAGCTGAGATGTTGAAGGAAGGGGGTGTGACTGTACTTGAATGGTTGGTGAGATTGTTTAATGTGTGTTTTGTGTTGTCAATGGTACCAGTAGATTGGGTCTGTGCATGTATTGTACCACTATATAAGGGTAAGGGAGATGTGCATGAGTGTTGTAATTCAAGAGGTATTAGTTTGTTGAGTGTAGTTGGAAAAGTGTATGGTAGAATACTGATTAATAGGATTAAGGATAAAACAGAGAATGCAATCTTGGAAGTACAGGGTGGTTTTAGAAGAGGTAGGGGTTGTATGAATCAGATTTTTACAGTTAGGCAGATATGCGAGAAATATTTAGCAAAAGGTAAGGAGGTGTATGTTGCGTTTATGGATCTGGAGAAAGTGTATGATAGTTGATAGGGAAGCAATGTGGAATGTGATGAGGTTATATGGAGTTGGTGGAAGGTTGTTGCAAGCAGTGAAAAGTTTCTACACAGGTAGTAAAGCATGTGTTAGAATAGGAAATGAGGTGAGCGATTGGTTTCCGGTGAGAGTGGGGCTGAGACAGGGATGTGTGATGTCGCCGTGGTTGTTTAACTTGTATGTTGATGGAGTGGTGAGAGAGGTGAATGCTAGAGTGCTTGGACGAGGATTAAAACTGGTAGGCGAGAATGATCATGAATGGGAGGTAAATCAGTTGTTGTTTGCGGATGATACTGTACTGGTAGCAGACACAGAAGAGAAGCTTGACCGACTAGTGACAGAATTTGGAAGGGTGTGTGAGAGAAGGAAGTTGAGAATTAATGTGGGTAAGAGTAAGGTTATGAGATGTACGAGAAGGGAAGGTGGTGCAAGGTTGAATGTCATGTTGAATGGAGAGTTACTTGAGGAGGTGGATCAGTTTAAGTACTTGGGGTCTGTTGTTGCAGCAAATGGTGGAGTGGAAGCAGATGTACGTCAGAGTGAATGAAGGTTGCAAAGTGTTGGGGGCAGTTAAGGGAGTAGTAAAAAATAGAGGATTGGGCATGAATGTAAAGAGAGTTCTATATGAGAAAGTGATTGTACCAACTGTGATGTATGGATCGGAGTTGTGGGGAATGAAAGTGATGGAGAGACAGAAATTGAATGTGTTTGAGATGAAGTGTCTGAGGAGTATGGCTGGTATATCTCGAGTAGATAGGGTTAGGAACGAAGTGGTGAGGGTGAGAACGGGTGTAAGAAATGAGTTAGCGGCTAGAGTGGATATGAATGTGTTGAGGTGGTTTGGCCATGTTGAGAGAATGGAAAATGGCTGTCTGCTAAAGAAGGTGATGAATGCAAGAGTTGATGGGAGAAGTACAAGAGGAAGGCCAAGGTTTGGGTGGATGGATGGTGTGAAGAAAGCTCTGGGTGATAGGAGGATAGATGTGAGAGAGGCAAGAGAGCGTGCTAGAAATAGGAATGAATGGCGAGCGATTGTGACGCAGTTCCGGTAGGCCCTGCTGCTTCCTCCGGTGCCTTAGATGACCGCGGAGGTAGCAGCAGTAGGGGACTCAGCAGTATGAAGCTTCATCTGTGGTGGAAATGTGGGAGGTTGGGCTGTGGCACCCTAGCAGTACCAGCTGAACTCGGCTGAGTCCCTGGTTAGGCTGGAGGAACGTAGAGAGTAGAGGTCCCCTTTTTGTTTTGTTTCTTGTTGTTGTCGGCTACCCCCCAAAATTGGGGGAAGTGCCTTTGGTATATGTATGTATGTATGTATACAGGACTGTATATATTTTCTCCGAATTTATTCTGGCCAATTCGGGAGTAGTTGTCAAGTTAACTCGTATGGCTGATAAATCTCCACCCCTTTGGCAATAATTTTCAATGTATATGCAAAATATGCAAGCTTTTTATTAGATAAAAATACTCTCCAGGACCCAGATGACAGACTAAAACACACAACTTCTTGATTATACGAAAAAAAAAATAGTAAAGATTTGAATTTAATTTACTCTACTGTATATGAAAATATATAGCTTAGACAACGGATTAATATAATGAAACTGTTGCTGAGAAACTTGCTAAAGCTTATCTATACATTGATTGGCAGTGCCTGTGTGCCCAGGCCACCAGGTCAATAGTTGCTAGATACAGCTTGCTGAATATAGCTGAATGAGGGAATTCATGCAATACTTTTTAGTGTGATTTAGCATGGGGGAAAAAATTTAAGAAATATGGGAATGGTAATAATGCGGGGTATTTGGAACCCAATGTTAACCCTTTTACCCCCCAAAGGACGTACAGGTACGTTTCACAAAACTCATCCCTTTACCCCCATGGACGTACCAGTACATCCTTGCAAAAAAATGCTATTTACAATTTTTTTTTTGCATAATTTTGATCATTTTTTGAGAAACTTCAGGCATTTTCCAAGAGAATGAGACCAACCTTACCTCTCTCTGACAAAAATTAAGGCTGTTAGAGCAATTTAAAAAAAAAAAGGCAAAATGTGCTTGAAAAAAAAATAACCCCTGGGGGTTAGGGGTTGGAAAGTTCCAAATCCCCTGGGGGTAAAAGGGTTAAATTAAAAGTTTTTTTTCCAGCGGTGTTATGTAGACCAATCTTTTTTGAAAGTATTTTACAATATTGCACTGTACAGGTACACTTCATATTCAATACACTGATATGGATGCAAGTTTAACGGAAAATCCGGTTTTTCAAGTCTGAAACATTTTATTTTTCCTAATTGTGTATCGATTGTTTCCCCCGGGTAATGTGGGTGGTCGTCACTTCATGAACAGTTCATGATACTGACTTTGTCTACACTGTAATTTTTTTTGTGTAATTTTCAGTCTACCATGCATGCTTCCATTCAGTTGTGACAAGCCTATTAAATCATTGCGCAGTTTGATCGCTGTTGTTTCCAGGAAATCTCAAGCATGTTTGGCAAAAAAAAAGAAAAAACCACTGACAGTCGTTCCCAGGATTCCTTGTATGTTTAGTGCAAGTTACGATGCTTTTGATTGGCTCGCTATAACGGCCCATCCAATGAAACTGGAGCTATTATGAAATGCATTGTTTTGGGTAGTGACATCCACGTGGGCTGCTTGGTTGCTGCTTAGAATACAGCATCATCGTTTTCTAAAACCACTTGAAATGGTCAAATTTTATTTATCAGGGTACAATAAAGATATTATAAAACTGATTTTGAAGCAAAGCGAAAAGTCTCTTTTTGGGCTCAAGCCATGTCGTCCTGATGGAAGCTTCTTGTAGACAGCTTTCTAATGGATATTTGGCTACAGTGATACTCCTAGAGAATTGACCATAGGTCTCCAGAATTCTAACTCCTGGTGCGAGTATCCTTGAAATTTTTCTTAAGGATATCGCATAATATCGGGACGTATATCTTGATACGACACATGGCAATATTCACCCCGAATAGAGTTTTCGCTCAGAGTGGGAAGAGTGGCGAAATTGAAGGGGAGCCGTTATCAAGGTTACCCTTCCTCCCCTACTATTACAGGGCCCAAAATGGCCACTCATTCCTTATTCAGTAGCGCTTTCGCACGGTGTATCGCCCTGCTAATCTAGTGTTCTAGACGCTATTTCTGAGGATTTAACATGCATTCTCCAGCATCTTCTGCCTCTGGAAAGTTGAGTAGTTAATCTTTCCTGTGTATAATTTTTAGCTCCCATAAATTGAGATGGGAATGGCTAGACAAGTGTGCTAAATGGTGCTTAGAAAACACATCTTGTGAATTGTGTATTGTGATATTTGTTAAATGATAATCAAAGACAGTATGGGGAAGAAGGGGCCGAAAAATCATATCAAGGAGTCTAAATCACTTGGACTTTGATCAATTCGGGTACAGTATTTTTACTTATTTTAATTGTTAGTGTCTGATAGTATTAACTTTTGAACCCAAATGTGTATACAGTATTGTATGTTGCCATTCTGATTACGCTTTTGTTTTGACTAGCCAGAAAGCTTGGTGTGAGGGCTGCTGGTAGTTCCCATTGGTGGAAAAGGGTCAAAACAGTGACAGTGATTTTCAATGCCGAAATGAAAGATATGGAATAATTTTTGGCCTATTTTGAAAGTATTACTCTTTGAAAGAATTTTGAAATTAATGATATTTTAACTAGAGTATAACGTGATGGTATGCAGTTTTCTGATTTAAGTGCTGTGTAGTAATGAATAAAATTGTCATAGTGTATATTATTTTATTGTAGCAATGTAAGTGCATTGTAGAATTAAAATTGTCATAAAATTTGCCATTAAGAATGTTTGTCTAATTTTATTACTTGAATATAAAATATAGGTAATGTAGGCCTACAAAATGAATAAGCTTTTTCATTTTTTACAATTTGGTTACTTATGTAAGTAACGCCACTTCTCTCAACTGACTTCCTTAATCATGACGAAATATTACACTAGTTTCTTTGCCTACACTATGGCTCTAAAGAGAGCTTCACCATAGTCTTGTTAGCTTTTTAAGCAGGTGAGGAATATCATGACTGAAATGGAAGGTAGAGTCACTACTTGTAAAGTGCAAGTAAGGGATGTTTTTTGCAGTTGTATGAGGACATTAGGCTGAACAACGATATTATAGGGTACACATGAAAAGTCTAAGATTTCTGCTGCAGTGAAAGCAAATGCTCCATGCTATGCAAAGAATTTGTCAAAGCTGTGCGACAAGAGAATGATCCAAACACGTAGTAGTGTGGATCGAGGATCCACTGTGGAAAGAAGTAGCCATACACACTCATCATTCGGGAGAAAACCTAGTCTCTGCTTCATTTCACGTGAGATTAACCGCAGCCGACCAGAACTACAGCCGTTACAAGTACACCACAGGACAAAGGCTTCATTTGGCCATTTTTCGTCACCATGCTGGCCAGTGCGGATTGTTGATGGTAGGAGACTTTAGTACGATCGCTCATAAGAAACCAACCTACCAGTCAAGATGCCACATATGAGTTGCATATGTGTTTTCTAAAACAACAAAGGCTAGGTTGAGAATTTTAAACGCAGTTTTTTGTTGTATGTCAAAATGACTGTGGAGTCGGGCTTTGCAGACCACGAGGCAGCGAAAGCTTTCCTTGCGTAGCTTCTCTGTATTATCCTGGAGGCGTGTTGGTGAAAACTAGAGCAATTCTGGAACATGGATGAAACTGGTAAGTTTATGGACATTGAAATGAAATAGTTTTTACTTTATTACAAAAGTGTTCAGTGCTGTACATACGCTCAATTATTCAGTAAGTGTACAGTAATTTATCATACGTACATTACATATTAAATAGTCTTGCACCTGCACCATAATTTAAAGGGTTAGTATGCTTAAAGGTGCTAATTCATTGTACATTACTTGTGTGTGTTTTGGTTGCTAGACAGGTTTGGTTGAGGAGACAACCTAAAACATTTATTGCCCAGGTAGAATGTAATGCTCCTAGATTCAAGGCAGCAAGGGTCAGGTAGGCTTCGGGCTCGTCTTGAATATACGGTATTTTAGTTTGATTTTTTTTTTTCAACCCACTTTTGTAAAGCTTGCATTTTTATAGAATGTGTAACTGTCTTCAAACTCCATTGTAATAATGTCTCTTCTCTCTCCCCAGGTGTACTCAGTAAATAGCAACGCATCACTATTACAGGTACAGGAGGAAAGTATGCCGCAGGAGGCGACAAGGCAGTTTTGTACCGGCACCGCCGTCAGTCTAACAACTTACTCCGCATGGAGAAGCATGCTGACTGCTTTGGAGGGCTAGAACCCAGAGGGAACTAGCCTTCACCAACAACAATTGCAAAAACACAGTATCATAAAGCAAAATATTTGCGATGTCAGTGCTGGAAAGACCAACCACAGAAAGAGGTAACGACATGGGGTTGAATGCCCATACTCTATATAAGTATCTTAAACAAATAACTAAGTGATGCCACTCGATCTAGAAATCCCAGGGGCTAGGAAACGGCAGAACAATAAGGTCAGCGCACCGACATTTTGAGCTCGCCCTTCGCAAAGGGGAACTCCGAAGAACTGCAAGTACCCAGCATGAGAAATCACGAACGAATGAAGCATGGCGGACCAACGGATACGCCGGCGAAAGTTAGGCTAGGCCTGAGTGCAGCAAGTCAAATGAGAAATCCCAAAGGCTAAGAGGAACGGCAGTACAGGAAGTCGGCGTACCAACCAAATGAGATTACCCTTCGCAAAGGGGAGCTCCAAAAGACAGCGCAGACCTAGCCTGGGAAATCACAAGTGATTGTAGTACGACGGCCAAGAACCTAAACAGTCTAAAATACCGGGGGATCGAAGACAAGTGGGCAAAATAACTAGGAAAACTAGTATAACTAAGTAAAAAACCCTAAGGGAAAAGCCCACTGCTAACGAGTCCAGTAAGACAGACCTATACTACAGGTATTTTTACTGTTATTGTTGTCAGATTGTATCATTAACTAATGAGTATTCTATAAAACCAAATATGTGCATGTTATGTCGCCATTCTGGTTACTCCTTGGTATTGACGAGCTAGAATGCTTGCAGTGTGAGGGCTCGTGGTAATCACTGTCGGTGGAAAATTGTCTAAACAAAATGACAGGGATTTTCACTGTCAAAATACAAGGGCTGGAATACCGGTAATTTTTTGCCACATATTTTGATAGTATTAGGCCTACTTGGAAAAAAGATTTGAAATTAATGATTTTTTTAACTAGAATATAATTTAAGTATGCAGTTTTCTGATTCAAGTGCATTGTTTTAATGAATAAAATTTTCATGTTTTTAGTGTTGTTATAACTGAATGAATGTTCTTTGTAGAATTGAAATAGGCAATACTAATTTTGCCATCAAGCATGCTTTTTTTTTCTTTCATAACCTATCAAATATAATATAAAGAATAAGGTAAACATACAAATTAAAGCTTTTTCATCTTTTACTGTTTAGTTATTTATAGTGTGTAATGCCACTTCTCTCTCTCTCTCTCTCTCTCTCTCTGCTTCCTTTATTGCAAAAGAATCTATTAGCTTGAGACACTGGTGAAGCTCTCTTAAAGGTCATGGTGTAGGTGAAGAAACTAAGAGCTCTTTTAAGCTGGTGAGGAAGATCATGGCTAAACAAAAGGTAGAGGTACTTGGTAAGTGCAAGGAGAGGATGTCTTATGTAGTCATAGGAGGACAATATGGGTGATCAAGGTTCCTGTGATGTACACTCAAGATAAAATGCTAAGGTGATTTGTGCTGCCGTGACAGCAAATGCCCCCCACAGTGCAAATGTCTATTTGAAGGTATGGGACAAGAGCATGATCCAAATAGAGAATGTCTTGTTAAATAGGGATTGAGGAGTATCCGCGGTGCAAAATAATAGCCATAGATATGCTCATCATTCAGGGGAAAAGCCTAGTCTCTGCTCCATTTCAAGCGAGATCAACCACCAGTCAAGATACCACATCTGCAATTCACATGTATTTCTGAGGCCACAAAGGCTGGGTTGAGAATTTGAATGCGGTTTTTCGTCGATTGTCAAAATGACACTGGAGTCGGGCTTTGCAGACCACGAGGTAATGAAAACTTTTCCTACGTACCTTCTCTGTATTATCCAGGAGGCAGGTTGGTGAAAACTAGAACAATTCTTAAACATGGATGAAACTGGTAAGTTCATGCCATTGATATGAAATTTTTAATGTTTTTACTTGATTACAAAATGTTCAATACTGTATATATGCTTAACCAAATTATAAATTTATTTACTGTGTATAAATGTCTAAGTATACATCTGCAAATCTAAATTTATTTATTATACAGTATTAATATTGACAGGTTTGGTTTGGAAAAACATACCTCCTAAGATCTTTATTACCCAGGTAGAATGCAGTGCTCCTGGACTCAAGGCAGCAAAGGTCAGATAGGCTAATGGCTCATTGTAAATATATTTAGTTTCTGATAGCTATACATATATTTTTTTTTTCTAAGCCACACTTTTAGAAAAATTCTATTTTATAGAATATGTAACTCTCTCTTTACACCCCATTCTAATAGTTTGTATTTTTTCTCCCCAGGTGTACGTTGATTTAATGCGGAAATGCCGTGACACTTATTTAACCTGGCTATTAATGTCGACCAACCCACGTGCACTAGTGCTGCCTGTTCACTGGATGTAAAGAAGCTGTGGAGATTGGGCATGCTCTTCCTCAACTGGTATTTTTTTAAGAAAGGACTTGCTTCTTAATAATGTGATTTATGACATCTCCAAATTTCGTATGATGTTTATCCTTTAACCTTTGTTTTTGTGACGTCAGGGCGATTTATCCTGAAAATGAGCGTTATTCAAATTCTCTCTCCTGGAATTGCTACCCTATACAGACCTGATGGGGACTTCTAAGTGGTTTTCTAAGTAATTTTTCTTTGCTAGGTATGAATTTTTGCATTATGGTAAAAAACTAAATCCTATAAATCTGGGAAAAAATTGAGAAAAAATATGAAATAAAAATTGGATGAAGGGTTTTTTTTTTTTTTTTTTTTAATGTCGTAAGTTTTATTACCAAATTTCAATGTTATATCTTTGAAACTAAGGGAGAAGATAGAATTTGAAGGTCAATAAGTACAGTTTTGAGATACGGGCATTCAAAGTATTCCTTTGTATTTTTACATAGACAATATTAATAAATCATGATTATGAATTTTTTTTTTTATGTTAATAAACCCAAACAATTTTATTTATCGTAATTTAATCATAAATGAAGATCACTTTGCTCATATCTGTTTCTTTTGGCTTCTCTGGTCAGGCTCGGCGTCAATGACCTTAGATGTCAGGATGCCAGAAAACTTTCAATCGATAAATCTCTGGTCAGGCGAGACAGTCTTTCCTTCATCCTTCACTAACTCCGCTAATATTTCCGATATTACCCACTTCTGAACTTTATTAAGAGCCGATTTTCTAATGTTGGCGAGATGTTGAAATTTTCTTTTCCCTTTTGGCATGATGAAACTCTTGCCGAAACCAGGAAGAAGACGTAAAAGCGAGAGTATGTCAGAAGTCAAACTCGAACGTATACTCTGCCTGAGGTTTGTGCTGGCACTGAAGGCCGAAGGGTGTTATACTTTGTCCTGTGACTCGTGGAATCTATACAGATGCCACTGCTCACAGTTTAGTTATATTAAGATATAATAATTATCAAAATTTACAATAACAGAAGAAATTCATTTTCTTTTAGGATCAATGTTTTTGGCTTAGTTACTTTTACTAATTACCCTGTAACTATGAAAGTAAGTAATTTTGACAAAATATTTCTGATATGCATTCTCCATTGCCATACGAAGCTCAGTGAATTTTTTTCAAGATTTTGTTTCTTGTATACCCCCATATATTGGCATACTGGCCGGGCCCCTTAACTCATTCAGCCAAAGGACCAGGTAGTTAAAAAATTGAGGCCTATTATGGTAGGCATGTGATGGCACATCTCAAGACAGCCATTGATAACGATCTTCCCCTCAATGTCAAAGAAATTGAAGGGTTTCATGATTGCAAACTTTAGTCGAGGAATCATTGAATGACTTAAAATTATAGACTGGTGAATGCCTGCCGGAAACTTGCGTGGCCTTCATACTGACTGGGAAGATCATGGCAAACAAATTTGCAGCCAAAGGCTATCAGGAAATGGCTGTGAAGTTGATTTGAGTTGCTTTTTTGGGCTCAAGCCATGTCTTCCTGATGGAAGTTCCTTAAAGTAGCTTCCTAAGGGATATATGTACTATAGTGATATTCCCAGAGAATTCTAACTCCTGGCACGAATATCCTTAAATTTTCTCTCGAGGATATCGCATAATATCAGAGGACGTATTCTTCACACGCCACATAGCAATCTGCACCCCTAATAGCGTTTACGCTTCGAGGTGGTGTGGCAGAAGGAGAGCCGTATCAAGGTTACCCCCGTTCTCGTACTACTGTTTAGTATGACAACAGCGCCATTTCCAGGATGGCGGACATTCCTTACTTTGAAGCGATTTCGCTAAGAGTCCATTTAGCAAGTGAATAAAAAAAAGCCAAGGGTGATGAACCTGACTAAATATTAAGGGATATTGTTGGATTTAAAAGATGTGGCATACAGCACAGACCCTTCAAAGTGCATTCCTTAAAGTTCTTGTGTATCTTGTATGAGGAAATTTTAGTTTGTAAAGTGCATCATGGAGGAATGGAAGCCAGTGGTAAAGCAGCTCCCCATCATGATGTTCCTCGGCTTCATGTGAAATGGTCACCTCTTCCTCCAGTCACAGATTCTCTCGGCTCTCATACCCCTTATCGCGTGACCCCCATTATATCTCCTTGCTCTAGAGGGGTAAGATGTTTCTCAGTATTTTTATAGCATTCAAGATGACTTTAGGAATATCTACATTATTTTGACACAATATAAGGTAATTATTTGAAACTTAACACGTTGACTGCGATTGGCAATATTGTGAAACGGCCCAATGGGCGTTCTCTTTAACACCAATTAAAATCAGTAACCAGCTAGCTATTGACGTGAGAATTGTTATGGTGTATCCGTGAGGTAAGCCGAGTGCTCAGCCAGTGTAAAAAGCGTGACTTTATGTGGTACACTTCGCCTGACATAATAAGTCTTCATTACAGGCATTGTGTACCTAATATGGACATAATAGATGTGGTCATATATGGCTCATGTCGCCCAAAATTATTAGAGATAGTTCTACTGGCGTTGTGTGCCGAATATGGTCACACTTTGGATGTTCAGTTATGGTGCATATCGCCCAGACTGATCTAGGGAATTACCGTATGCAACATGTACCAGACGTGGCTCATACTCAGTGTGACTAAAAGGCACACATCGCCCTGAATGATTGCACACACACAAACACACACACATATATATAACACCTTTGTATGTTTTCATATGTGCACATAAAATTTGTAGTACACACGTGCGTATATAGGAATATATATAAACATTCACTTGAATATAATACTTATAAGATGTACATACATGTTACAGACACACACATTAGGAAACATATATAAAGGCTGTATTTTTGGCAATATAAATTTGTATTTTGCATAGATAAAATGTATTTACATACAAGTAAATTATTTAGGTCGTCTTCAGTTATTCATATATATCTGTCCATCTGTATATGGTAGCCCATCTTTTTGTACCTGTCTCTACATGTATATACATACATACATACATACATACATATATTCACACTTATGCGAGAGAGGAATAAAATGTGGAAAAGAACTCTTCCTTATGTCTGTATAAGAGAATATATTATAATATAAAATATTAGAAAATAAGATAAAGGAAGTAACAGAAAAAGGATTGGCACATACACACACAAAATTGGTAGTTTATATATACATACATACATACATACATACACACACACACACACACATATATATATATATATATATATATATATATATATATATATATATATATATATATATATATATATATATATATATATATATATATACACACTTGCATAAACAGACTAATACATTGTCCCAATATGATGAAAAATTAACATCCCAGAGAATATTTGAATTCTTGCCTTCCTTTTAGTACCATATGTATGTATGTATATTTACTGTATGTATGTATGTGTATGTATATATATATATATATATATATATATATATATATATATATATATATATATATATATATATATATATATATATATATATATATATATTATGTATGTATGTAAGTATTACTTTCTTTGTCATTTCTACTTATTCCTTTATATTATATATATACACATTGTATACACACAAAAGCGTACATATGCATACAGAAAAAATTCCCTGACTGAAGCTCCTGGCCCCAAAGCCAAGAAAAGAAGGCTTTGTCGTTCCTGTTATGAGATACTGTCACAAAATAAAGGAAGTTATGTAGCTCAAAAGAAAGCACGAAGAGTAAACACAATGTGAGAATTGTGAGGGTAAACCTTTCCTTTGTCTCAGTTGTTTCAACTTGAAACATTCAGTTTGAAGAATTTAAATTTGTGTATTTTATTGGTTTTTCTTATGTAGAAGCAAAACAGAAAAAAATCTTAATTTTAGACTTGTACTCTAAATACTACGATATCCTTCATCATACATGGATATTTTTTCACCAAGAAAAGGACACTATTTTTTTTTCAGAAGTAAAATGTTTACCAAACTGATTTATTTTTCTATTGAATTTATATAAATGTAATCTAGGGTTAAAAGGATAGCTTTTTTTATTGATCTAATGATAATGTTTTCTATTCTTTTACTGAAAGAAAGAAAGAATTAGAAAAAAAAATGCCCCTTTTGCCAGCATGTGAAGGTTATTTTCAGTAATAAATTAAGTGTTTAGTTAATGTTTTAGTTGATTTTAATTAATTTCCAATATATTACCAAAATATTTTGGTAAAAAAAAGCCCATTTTGATAAAATTTGGATACTTGAAAAAATATTTAATTCTTAGCATGTGTACCACATAGGGTACACATCGCTCATTCAGAGAGTCCCCTATGAACCATATGTGGAGCACATCGCAGTCAACGTGTTAAAATGTTACAATATATAGGGAACATTTAAATTTTTTGATAATTTTATTTCTTTACAGCACTGACGACTCGTCCACATAAGTCACATGGTGCTGTTACATCTCTTTACTGTTCATACGTTCATACCTTTGTAACAGCCCAGCTCCTCATCCACCTTGCCAATTGTGCCACTGTATAATGTCTAGTAAGTGGACTCATTTTCGGTACTTTTTTTTTTTTTTTTTTTTTTTTTTTTTTAAATAATGTCCCTATAGGAGAGACATTAGACTTGTGTTAATATTTGTTACATACTGCATACGTAGTACTGTACAATAAGTGTACACCGTAAATGTTTAATACACCTGCATATGTAGTACTGTACATTAAGTGTACACTGTGAATGTTCAATACACTATAATGTAATGTCTTATTTTGCCTTATGAATTGCATCATGGGATAGAGATTTTATTTCTTAAAACTTCTACGCAAATTGTAAGTTGTATTGTATGTGCACTGCACAGCTGTATTTTTCCTTTTTTTGGGGGGGAGATAGATACAGTTATTGAAAAAGAACCAATAATAGTGTACAGGGTTTATAGTAGAGAATATGAAATGTCATTACAGGTGACTCGTCAGGTGACGAGTTGGTAGGGCTTGAAGTAAACCCAGTGTATCCAGAACTAAGGTTTTATTCAGTTAACAATTCCACCGCAGTTATACCCTGCAAACAACAAAAACACATTATCGGACACAGACATAAAGATAAACACTTGTGTTAACTAAGAAGGTACATACATCACACTCCTTATGAACGACAGGATGATATAAACAGGTTTATTCTTACCACAGGGCTATTGGGTGAATTTGCAAAGAATGTGATAACGTGCGGTGATGTCTCACCGTAGGTTTTAAGCTCTACAATAGTGATAGTACTGTACATGGATTATGGTACATAAACACTACATTATACTATCAGTGACTGTTGTTAGTTTGGTACAAGTGTTTTGTTACATTTGCCATACATATAGTGGCTCAATGGAAACTTTAAGTTATGAGTCTCCATATTGTATACTGTACAGTGTTAGTAACATAGTTACCTTTGTAAAGGAATATAAACTATACTATGATAGGAACCTTGTACAGTGAATTATTTAGGGTATTATTTGACTGCAAGAAGACTGTGCTCATTTATATAGGGGCCGATGCATCGACTCGCACAAGGACACCATGTTACATGGTTTTTCAATCTTCTTGGGTATTTGTCCCCTAACCCCTATGAAGACAGTACTGACTTTATACTAACAGGAATTTTTTTTGATATAAAAGGTACACATCACTCGAATCATGTATTCATATGATCAGATGCACGAAAAATCATGAAATACTAAATGATTTCTCTCTCTCTCTCTCTCTCTCTCTCTCTCTCTCTCTCTCTCTCTCTCTCTCTCTCTCTCTCTCTCTCTCTCTCTCTCTCTCTCTCTCAATGTAGACAGCCTTTGTGACAACTCTGTTGGAATTTTTCAAAATTTTTAGCATTTATGACAAAAGCAGGGCAATAGACATCATAAACATACTTTAAAAAGGGCTTTTGATAAAAAGTCCCGCTTAAAAAATTAATGGTTAAAATTAAAGTACTAGGCATCATTGACAAGGCAGCTGAATTGATCTAAGATTGGCTGACAAACTGAAAAGGTGTTGTAATCAATGGAGAACCCTCAGTGGGGACAGCTGTTACAAGTGGAATACCTCAATGATCTGTCCTTGGCATGTTACTATTTCTGATTTATATCAATGACATATATTTAGGATTAACATGTAGAATTTAAAAATTTGCTGATACTAAAGTGGTTTAGTAGGAAAATATAAAACTCACATGCCCCAGGTATAGCTACTGAATTTGAGTAGCATCCCTAGAGACTGGATAGGGGTGGGGGGGAGGGGGGGAATTTCTAGCCACAGAGGGTGAATTACCCCCCTTCCCCCCTGCTGGGAAAACTACCTATACCTTGGAGGGAAGAGGCACTGCTTGCATTGTCTGGACAGGAGGAAAGATGTATGCTGGGCAAGAGACAAACCCTTATGTAAGCATTATCATCAGTCATATATTTTTTGTGGCTAACTGTTTTCAGATGAATTCAGCATTGCGGTTGTTGGTTTTGGTACAATAGAGCCTTAACCCTTAGGTCTTTTATACACACTTAGGTCTGTGCTATGCATGTTTATACTCTGGCCCTAGTGCAATTAAGACTATATTTCTTATCGTTGTATTTTTACCTTCACCAATGAAGTTGGAAGGAGGTTATGTTTTACCCCCTGTTTGCTTGTGTGTTTGTGAACAGCTTCCTGGCCACAATTTTAATCAGAGTAAGACTTGCAGGGATTAACTTGTGTAAAAAGCTGGAAATTATTAAATTTTGGAAGATCAAGGTTAAAGATAAAGGTCAGTCAAGCAAAATGTCCAATTCACATAATCAGCCATAATTTGTCGGGCCACAGTTTTAATTGTAGAGTAATGAAAGTTGCAGGGATTAACTGTTAGGTAAAAAGCTGGAAATTATAAAATTTGGAAGGTCAAGGTCACGGTCAAGCAAAATGTACAATTCGCGTAATCAGCCGTAAGTTTAGACGTCATCACAGACTTGAAACTTGGTTCATATTTGTGTATGAAATTCACACCAATTAATACATGTTAAGGTTGAGCAAAAGATTAAGAAATAAACTGCCGTTGCGGAGGTCTGTGCTCTACTGAGTGCCCTTCTAGTATTTCCTGTTATAGCCTGATAGGAAAGTGTAACCCCCAAAATGTAATGAACAATGTGTGTTCTATATTGCACTCACAGCCTATGCCAAAGAGACTAAACTATGAAGAATTTTGACATCTTGAAACAGCATGTGTCATTTCAAAGGAACAAATTAAGTTGCTGCAGACTTTAGAAATATTGAAGCCTGCATAACTTTCAAAGACACTTTTATCAATTAGTTTTTCTTAGAGTTGGTTTAAGCTTAATTACTGGATTGCATGCTAAGGTTTATTATTCAGAAGTGGTGTATTGATGTAATGGAAGTTTCTGATGATCTTTCATGTATTATTATTTGTTATTATTATTATTATTATTTTTATTATTAGTATTATTAGCTAAAGTACAACCTTAGCAGGAAAAGCAGGATGCTATAAGCCTAAGGGCTCCAACAGGGAAAAATAGCCTTATTAAATAAAAGTTAATCTTTTGCGATAGGCAAACACAGCGACCTGACGATTTCACTGACCGCGATCCATTACACCCCGTATGCCTCATGGCGTGTCTGCAAAGCACAACATCCCATCTCTCTCTAACTCTGCCTCACTCTCACATAGTCTCTCGTGAATGCATCTCCCTTTTCAGTCCCTTTTGTGCTAATGTCACTTTGCCTTACTTCGTCGACATCATGGCCTGCAAGCCAAAGGTTCTGCTGAACGGAAGACGAAGGTTGTGACACTGTCCGTTTTAAGTTCAAAGAGGGAATGAAGTACGCAGCTGTTGGTAACCTTTTTGGGTGTGAATTAAAGTACCAGGATGTACGTAGAAAAGAATTCTGTGAAGATTCGTCGTGCTGTTGTGGCTGCGAGTGACCCACAATGCAGAGGTTGTATCCTAGGTGAGTAAAAATTGCATGATCAAAAATGAAATTGCCCTGTTTCTGTGGAATGGGGACCAGTATCACAAGGAAATCGCCATAGAATTGCATGGGGGAAAAGCCAAGTCTCTAACATTTAACTGAAGAAGAACGTCAGCTTGGACACCATGCTCCCACATATGCCTTTCCAGTCCAACATAGGCGGGTTTTGCAAGTTTAAACAGTGTTTTGGGCTCCAATAAGTGAAAATTATTGGGTAGTTGGCCTCTGTAGACCATGAGGGAGCAACAATGTGACAAGCAGCCTCAAAAACTCATTGTAAAGAAGGGATACAAGTTGGAGTAAGTGTGGAATATGGGTTGAACTGCTAAGGTTGTTCTTTTATTTAGAATTCTTATAGTACTGTATACAGTAGCTTATGTAATAAATTTGTTTAAATTTTAATTTTACGTAAAATGTAGCATATTGTAGACACGTGTCTACTGTATTCTGCGAACTGTAGTTTTGTACTGTACAGTTTTTTTAATTAGTTTTTGGTACCTATAGCATAGTACCTGTTTGATTTATTTAAACTTTTACATTTTGTGTGTACACTTTAACGTAAATGCTAATTAGCGTATATAGCGTTTACTTAAGTTTTCATGTACATTGAATTACTGTACTGTATTGTACAGTATATAACAATGTAATGTATTTGCCATACTGTATTTCAATATGATTTTTTTTATTGCGCGACAGGTTTTTTGGAAGGCGCCCAAGAAAACATTCATCATTATGATTGTTTTTACTTGCTAAGCTACAGCCCTAGTTTGAAAAGCTGGATGCCATAAGCCCATGGTCCCCATCAGAGAAAGTAGCCCAATGAGGAAAGGAAACTAGGAAAAATAAGATATTTTAAGAACAGTAACACCATTAAATATTTCCTATACAAACTCTTAAAAACTCCTGGATATCCACCCTTTGGCGGGGTAAGTATTCCTAACGTGCAAGTGGTGTTCTTTCTTCCGAACACCACTGCTCTCGTCTAGCCTATGAACCAGGGGGTCATCAAGAACTAAAAGGTTTACTGCAGCCAACGAGTGATGGCATGACTCCAATTAATCAATGATACTGACCCAATGTATTGGAATACTGGAAGAAGTTAACTATTGCAGACTGTCGATCTGTTGCATGAATTCCTTTAACGTCAAGCCAGAGACCTTCGATGCATGCTAGAAACACTTTTGGCCAGGGTGCGTGAAGATTTTTGCCGGCTTCAGCTATAACGAAGCCTTCCAAGGGACTGTCAAGGTGATCTTGTTATTGGAGTGGGCAGTCGGTCAAAGGGTTCACCGGAGAGGCTGAGGACATATTGGAGTTGCTAGATAATCATGATTAGGAACTGACTGAATTAGTCCATTCAGCAAGTGAGGAAGAGGAGGAGGCTGGTGAACCTGCCAAGAAGGATGAAGGCATCACGCTTGATGTCATGGTTTGTGGAGGAGGTGAAGCAATGGGCATACAGCGACGATCATTCATTTGTACATGCCCCAAAGTTCATGTGTTCCATGGATGAGACTTTGCTGGTTACAAAAGCATCTTGGATGCGATGAACAAGTCAACGAAGCAGCTGCCTGCGAGTTCTTAACCCCGTTGTGGGAAATGGCCACCTACCATCTCAAACAGCCGAGCCTGAGCTTTGGTTATCACCGCTTCCTCCTCCAACCACGGATTCTCTCAAGCCTGAAACCACTTCCCCATCAAACCCTCCTGGCTACCCATCCTCTGGAAACCACGATAGAGCTAGTTATGACGACGGCTTAGACCAAGGGTTATTAACCTTTTTCTTGTTTAGTACCCCCTTAGTTATAAGACCATTTATCCGAACCCTCGGTAATCTGACGTCAAACAAAATGGTGGTTTAGTGACTAACTCAATATACAATGGTACAATATAGAATATCAAATGATTCACATTATGACCTTATTGAGATGAAACATTGATAATCCAATTATTATATAATGATACTGCACACAGGTGTAAAACAATACCTGTATTTCCATTATCGACCAATATTCAACATCAGTGTGAGGGGTGTGCCTATTTGTTGCAAAAGCTTTCTCTGGTTCTCCATTGTTTTTAAATGCCATGTAGTGGTTTGTCATATTCTGTTGATTTTTCCAATTATCTGGTTAATTACATCGATATGGTCAGTTGTTGAATACCTGCTTCTAAGTCCTGCTTGCTCTCTTGTTTGATTAAAGCAGTCTTTTAATTTGGCCCAATAGGATCTTTGTAAATATTTTATATCTGATAACGTAAAAGACCAATATGGATACGAGAGAAAATTAAAGTAGAGAATATCCTAACAATGTGGACAAAAAAGAAAAGGACATGGGCAGGACATAAAATAAGAATGACAGATAATAGATGAATATTAAGAATCCTTAGAAATTGCAAAAGAAGCATGGGAAGATAAACAGATTTTGAAGCAAAGCGAAAAATCAATTTTTGGGTGAGATGGCCATGTCTTCCTGATGGAAGGTTCCTTTAGGCAGCTTTCTAAGGGATATTTAGCTACAGTGATACTCCCAGAGAATTGACCATAGGTCTCCAGAATTCTAACTCCTGGCGCGAGTATCCTTAAAATTTTCCTTAAGGATATCGTATAATATTTCTTGATAAGACACATGGCAAATCTTCACCGCGAATAGAGTTTTCGCTCTGATGGGAAGAGTGGTGAAATTGAAGGGGAGCCGTCATCAAGGTTACCCAGTGGATCCCCTTCCCGTACTACTACAGGGTCCAATATGGCTACCCATTCCTTGTTTTGTAGCGAATTGCCCACGGTGTACTTCCGCTTGCTCTCTACGTTTCTGGTCGCTATTACGAGGATTTATCATGCATTCTCCAGCATCTAATGCCTCTGGAAAGTTGAGTATTTTATCTTTCCTGTGTGTAATTTTTAGCTCCCTTCTCACAGTTAAATTAGCATATGCTGGTTTGACAAACTAAGAAAGTGTGCGAATATGAACTGGCATAGAATAGTTTCATAAGTGTGTGTGTATATATATATATATATATATATATATATATATATATATATATATATATATATATATATATAATATATTTACAAAGGAGACCCTCTTTAATAAATTTTATTAAAAGTAATGTATGCCTCAGTAGCATTAATTTGATAAGACCTTTTCAGTGGGTCTGGTAGTTTTTCTCAATCTATTTTGCCAGTAATTGCACAATAGTCATTTTTAGCAATTACTGGCAGAATGCAGTACAGTAATGAGGAAAATCATATAACCATTGATAATGTCATTTTAAAGATTAATACTACTGAGGCAACCATTAAAATTATATATATATATATATATATATATATATATATATATATATATATATATATATATATATATATAATGCACAAACACACATACACACACCTTTCTGAGTCCTGAAAGTTTCTCTAACCAGCAAAGCTGTACTAGTCAGGGCCACCAATACTAAGTGGTATTTGCTGTGAACAATTAAGACTAAGTCTCCCACCATCACCAATCCGCTGTTACCAGCATGGGAGTTCTTAGGTTGAGGTTAATCCTTACCTTCTACTGGTGTGTATGTATGTGTGTATATATATGTAGCTACATATATGTAATACACATGGATATATATATATATATATATATATATATATATATATATATATATATATATATATATATATATATATTTGTATGTTATTTTGTTACATGACAACCTAGAAAATAATTTCTGGTGGCAATTCTAAGAATATTTATTGCTGAATAGAGAATAAAGGTACACACACACACACTCTCTCTCTCTCTCTCTCTCTCTCTCTCTCTCTCTCTCTCTCTCTCTCTCTCTCTCTCTCTCTCTCTCTCTCTCTCTCTCTCTCTCTGTGTGTGTGTGTGTATATGCATGTGTAAGTTATTTTGCCTTTTTATCATGGAGAATTTAACATATAAACAAGAAAGTATTGCGCTTGCAGAAATGACTTGAAGCAAGTTCACGCATTTTTACCAATGCCAACCGCATTACGAAAATGCCTTCAAGAAATGAAAGACATTTTCTTGATGCAAATTGTATTATTTTGGTGCTTCTGTAATGTTGTTCGGTATTCCCATGGTCTTCCTTTTTCTCTATGCAAGGTTAATAGTTCCCGCTACTGAATAATAATTAGTTATCCTGTTTTATTTATTTATGTAGTCTTCCGAGTCTAGACGGACCAAATCAAGGTTGATTATTGCAGATGAGGAAGGAATGATTTCTGTAGGTATGTACATTCGATTTTTAACTTATTTTCATTATTATTATTTATTATTATTACTATTATTATTATTATTATTACTAGCTAAGCTACAACCCTAGTTGGAAAAGATGATGCTACAATCCCAGTGGGCTCCAACAGTGAAAATATATATATATATATATATATATATATATATATATATATATATATATATAATATATATATATGTATATATATATATTATATTTGCAAAGCAAAGGCTAATTAATGAATTGATCACCTCCACATCTTGCATAATTGAATAAGACATTGTAGATACGTGGATTCAAATTTGAACTAAATATTTAGATATTTTACAAGCTGTAATTAGTGAATCGATTACTTCCTCAACTTATATAATGTATTACTCTAAATATTTTAACAATAGTCTCCTTTTTTTACAAAGCGAAGTCTAATTATTGAATTTATTACTTCCACTTGCATAATTGAATAGTAAATGGAAGAATGGTTAAGAACTTGAATTAATATATTCTAGCAGTATCCTATTTGTTTTGTTTTAGTTTCAAAGCAAAATTTAATTAATTGATTGATTACTTCCACATCTTGCATAATAGAATGTTAAAAGGCATTTGTGAGAATTAAAATATATTGTACAGTATCCTGGTCCATATGTAGATATTGTATTAGTACAGTTTTCGGGAAGTGTTAAAATAGAAATTTTATTCGCAATTATGTTATTTATTTACCAATGAAACTAAATGTAATGATCTTGACAAATACAAGAAAAAAAAAACTATAATGGTTATCTAAACTTTTTTATAGTATAAGCGGATCAATTTTTTTAAGTAAACGATAATTTTTAATAAAGTAAAATCAGTTTGTTATAAGAGATTTTTTGTAATAAAGTTAAATTTAAAAAAACCCATACATAAGTTATAAGGTATACTGTATATTTTTTTAGGTTAAATAAAAGAAACAAGATATTTTTAGAAAAGAATAAAAAAAAAATTGGAATATTTTTAGTTATACGATCAATTTCATAAAGTAAAAATCGAATGCATAATGTGAATGGCTAGTGATTTTATCGCCATAATAAAAATCTGAACATTCAGACGCCGCGAACGATAGAGTATGCGTAGGGTGCTACCATTGCAATTGCAACATTATAAGTTAGGTTACGAAGGTCACATAGACTGGTGCAGAAAAGCACAGTTTTTGTGGCAGTGCAGGTATAAATAGTCTCTGCCAACCATGTAATGGACATTACCTTCGCCACAATTGGCCAGGAACAATCCAGCGAAGTGGTTACTGGATTTTATAAGTAGGTAGGTTCTTGTTGCTTTGTGGAGTTTCAAGTTTTGTGAAAGAGAAGATTTGCAAATGGTGCACGCTCCCCCCCCATATATATATATATATATATATATATATATATATATATATATATATATATATATATATATATATTAAAATTTTATGTATTTTCTGGATACGCCTATCTATAGTATGAATATAGTCTGTAAAACTTACATTGTATAATATAGTGTGTGTATACATACATATTTAAATGGTTTGTATATATATATATATATATATATATATATATATATATATATATATATATATATATATATATATATATATATATATATATATATGTATGTACGTTTCCTCAAAATTTGTGAGCCATTTCTGTTTTTCCACAACTTTGCTATTTTCTTTCTGTTGAAGTATGCAACCACTAGCTGCTTCAATAACTTTAGGTATGTGTAATTTCACAAAATATTTCATTTAGTAGTTGTTCTTTTACTCAAAGATGAATGCAGGAGTACTCTAGTGCCTTTTATTTCTTAAACATTTATAAACTTGAAGATGATAAGGCAGAAGGGTAAAGAATTGCGTAAAATAATAGCTTATAATCACTACCTATATAAGATACAATATTAAAATTTCCCCATTCTTCTTCTTCAGCATTTACTGAACGCTTCAAGACGCCATTCAACATGAAGTTCCTCTGGATTTTAACCATCTTGTGCTTGTTTGCATCTAGAAGTACCGCCTCGCCATTCTTATTTTCCTCTGTGAACTGGGGAGGGAGACCCGGGAGGCCGAGTGGCACGTATCCGAACATCGGCAACAGAGTCATACCGGATCCGTATGCATTCGTCGCCCATCCGGATATAAATCCGGTGTTTCCCGCCGAACCGTTCTTCTTGTAAAATTATTGAGAAAATCTGTATAGTATTATACTTTTACGTCCAAAAGCAAGGCAGATACTCGCCAAACGGTTGGAGGGATAACGCTCTATCCAAAGCTCTCTACCCTTGTTCGTTCCCTTCGAAGCCTAGACGTGGCTTTGTCTTCGACTTGCTAAATGTAAGGGGGGCTAGAAGTTCATGTCCCCTTTTAGCAGTTTGAGTTAATTTGCTTCTGGCTAAGACGAAGCCCATGTTCTAACGGACGATCACATTGTGAGCTCGAAGGACATGATGGTGGGTTATAATAAAAGATTATCACTAAAAGAGTCACTTTAATGGAGAATGTGGGAGGCAGCAGTACACAGTTCCTTCGGCCATGAACTTGCCGGTTACACTATATGGACAAAAGAAAGCGGCGTCACGCCACGCACATCATGACAAGAATTATGGGTAAAAACAAATGATTGTACCCAAGCGCATAATCAACAACACTAATGCATCATAAATAAAAGTTTAATATTCTAACACCCCCTCATAAACTTTTATTCTCATCAATCTGCAAATTACTACACATCAAACAAATATATGCATCATGGTAATCAAAAACAAACAAAATACAAAGCTATCAAAGGTCAATATTACAAAACCATTGACACAAATTAAAATAAATCAACTTTGCTTTAGTTACTGGTTTTGTAAACATATCGGCTTTATTTTCACTTGAGGGGACATACACTAAATCAACATTTTTACTCATAACTTCATTACGGATAAAATGATAGCGTATGTCTACATGTTTAGACCTTTGATGGTAAACAGGGTTCTTAGCAAGTTTAATTGCCCCTTGGTTATCAACAAATAATATGATGGGTTTGACTTTAACATTAATCATATCAGTTAACAACTGCTGCAAAAATTTTGCTTCTTGGATAGCAAAAGTCAATGAAACATACTCAGCTTCACAAGAACTTAAAGCTACATTGCTTTGTTTCTTACTCTTCCAAGAAATAAGAGCACTATCAGCATTCATTTGGTAACAATAACCTGAAATACTTTTACGATCTTCAGAACTACCCCAGTCTGAGTCGCAGTAACCAGAAATCTCAATAGTATCGTAAGACCTCTTAAAAACAAGGCAATGTTGTTTAGTACCTTTAAGAAATTTTAGAACATATTTACACATAGCCAAATGACTTTGAGTTGGCCTAGCCATATACTGTGAAAGTTTAGACACAACAAAACTTAAATCAGGCCTAGTACAAGTCATGATATATATCAAGCTTCCAACAATGTTTCTGTAAAGACTACTATCAACTAGTTCAGGACTTTCCTCAAAAGTACACTTATTAACACTTAGATCACAAGGAATTGACTTTGGGTTGCATTCATCCATTTTGAACTTTCTCAAAACTTTCTCAAGGAACTTACTCTGGTTCATTTTTATACAATCTCCATCAAAAACAAACTCAATACCCAAAAACCATGAAAGTTTCCCTAAATCTTTCATCTCAAATCTATGACATAATACACGTTTAGTGTCAAACAGAGCTTTCTCATTACTACTGGCAATGATCATATCATCAACCCAAACCAAAATAATTACATGAAAGTTATGTCTTTTATTGACATACACACAATGATCACTTAATGACTGCTCAAAATCATTTTGAATTAAGAAATCATGGAGCATATTATTCCAATTTCTGCCTGATTGCTTTAAACCATACAGAGATTTATTCAGTTTCCAAACCAATTGTTCATTATTACTTCCTGTCTCAATGTAACCTTCAGGCTGTTGAACAAATATTTCACAATCAATATCAGAATTAAGATAGGCAGTTTTAAAATCCATACAATGCACAATTAAATCATATTGTACTGCCAATTGCATAAGCATTCTAATTGAGGTCATACGCACTGTAGGAGAAAAAGTATCAGTATAATCAACACCTTCAATTTGGGAATACCCTTTTGCAACATAGCGAGCTTTATATTGCTCTTCACCATCTAACCCTTCTTTAATGGCATATACCCATCGTCCACCTACAATACAACGGTTGTTTGGTAAACTACACAATTCATAAGTATTGTTATCTCTCAAAGATTGAATTTCATCATCCATTGCAGCTATCCATTTGTGAGCCACATGTGAATTTAATGCCTCTCTATAGCTTCCAGGAATTTCAGTTACTTTACAACAATAATGAACAGAATAGCCCAGTAAATCAACATTATCAGGATCAACATATTCTTCAAGATATTTGGGAGCAGTTCGCTCCCTACTTGGGTAACGGGACTCTCCTTCCCTTTCAGTTTCAGTCAAATCTGTATTAATTTCACTATGCTCATCTTCAACAAGGATATGTTTAGAAACAGGATCACTTTGATTATCATTAACAGTTGTTTTCTTTTCATTGCAAATGACATTCTCATTATCAAAATCAAATTCACTATCTTCTGATTCACCATCTTCCTTTAGACTTTGGGATTTATCAAAATTGAATTTATCAGTAAAATGTACTAACCTAACCTTTCTCAAACTGTCAGTTCCTGGATAATATACAAGATAAGCAGGACTGTATGAATCATAACCAACAAATATTCCCTTTTCACATCTTGGATCTAGCTTAGCTTTCTTTTCTACATAAGCATAACACAGGGAACCAAAAACATGCATATTTTCAAGTTTAGGCTTCTTAGACGTTAACACTTCATATGGGGTTTTATCTAGTCTAGAATTGTAGCATCTATTCCTTATATAAGCAGCTGCCCTAACAGCATAATTCCACATGAATTTTGGTAGCTTTGCTTCAATTAAGAGACATCTAGCCATTTCAAACAATGTACGCCACATTCTCTCAGCAGTACCATTTTGGTGTGGTGAATTTGGTGAAGAAAATTCTTGTTTAACCTTATTACTTACCAGAAATTTTTTAAATTCTGAAGAAGTAAATTCTCCTCCATTATCACACCTTAATCTTTTAACAACACCATAAGAGCTAGTGTCAGCAAGGAATTTCTTAGTAGCATCAAGTGCATCACTTTTCTGCTTCAAGAAATAAACAAAAACAGATCCTGAATAATCATCTACAAAAACAATACAATATTTAGATTTTTCCCTTGATTCAATACTCATTGGTCCAGCAAGATCACAATGTACAAATTCCATTTTACTATTTGCTCTCTCATCTGGTAATCTGTTCCTAGATAAATGCATTTTACCTTCATGACAAGTTATGCAATCAAACTTACTTTTGACACTAATTTTCATACCTTCAGCTTTATCTTCTAACTTCAAAATGTCTTTAACATTGCAGTGTCCCAAAACCTTATGCCACTCCTCTAGTGAACGAGATTTACATGAGTTTACATTATTTAGATAATATAGCTTACCTTTCTTATTTATTTCAAAAGACACACCATTTGGACTTATCAACTCAGAATGATTAGGATTAAAGCTTACTGTAGCTCCTTTACTAACAGCTGATTGTACAGAAAATATATTCTGCTTAAAAGTAGGAATATACAAGGCATTATCAAGAACAACATTTTGTTTTATACCATTTGTATCAAAAAGTACAATTTTAGCCTTACCTTTACCTTTAACAATATTCTTGCATCTTGCACCATCTGCAAGTTCAACCATATGCTTTGATTCATCAAAGTCTTCATCAAAACACTTAAACTTGGATTTGTCAGTAATGATGTGGGTAGTAGCACCACAATCAACAAGAACATTACATACATCTGTAGATATGTTATCAACAGAGCAACTTATTTTGAAACAACATTCTTCATCACTATAATCATTAGTGGATCTAGGCTTACAAACATTCACAGTTGCACTAGAAAATCTAGTAGCCCTATTAGCCTTTCTACATTCATCAAAATTGTGTGTAATGGTTTTGCATTCTTTGCACCACTTACCTCTGTCTTTCTTCAACCTACACTCGAAAGACTTATGTCCAGTCTTACCACATGAATAACATCTTACTGATGAGCCACTGGCAGATCCACCACACTGATAATCAGGATTCTTCTTATAATTCACCTTAAGGACGTTCTCACTCTTCACATCAGGCCTGTGTGCCTCTCGACTCCTCAGGCTTTCTTCATAACTCCGTAGCAGAGACTTGAATTCTGGAAACGTAGACTCGGTATCCTTCTGCATAACAACAGTATTAAATGGAGTAAATTCCTCTGGAAGACCCTTCAACACCATAGCAATAAGAAGGCTGTCGCTGATCGTCTCACCAGCTGACTTTAACGAAGTGGAGGCTGCCTCTGCTCGAAGAAAATAATCAGTTACACATTCTTTCCCTCTCATTTTCAGCGATGTCAGCTCCGTGTAGAGGGAGATGATTCTTGGTTTCCTAGTACCTCGGTAATGGTCCCGTAGAATCTCCAATGCCTTTCTTCCATCGTTGACTGCATCTCTCATTATTAATTGGAGGCTCTTATCATCTAGAACTTGAACGATCTCGGCAAAAATGTCAGCATTTTTAGCACTGAATTCCGCTGAAGTTTGATCTTCACTTTCGTCTAGGGTAAGTTTTCGAAGTCTCAGATGGGCTAGAAATTTTATCTCCCACATTTCATATTTCTCCTCATCACCATCAAAATACAACTTCCTCTTGCTTGAGCTGGGCCCATAACCTGTGAGCTCGAAGGACATGATGGTGGGTTATAATAAAAGATTATCACTAAAAGAGTCACTTTAATGGAGAATGTGGGAGGCAGCAGTACACAGTTCCTTCGGCCATGAACTTGCCGGTTACACTATATGGACAAAAGAAAGCGGCGTCACGCCACGCACATCATGACAAGAATTATGGGTAAAAACAAATGATTGTACCCAAGCGCATAATCAACAACACTAATGCATCATAAATAAAAGTTTAATATTCTAACACACATCACTTCATAAATGTTGATATAATTGTAATGTGAAAATTATTAATATGGTTTTCTCCTCTTTCTGGTCGCAAGCAGAGGTTAGCCTAGTGCATTTTTCGGCCTCTATAAATGCACCCATTTTACACCTATATAATATTCCTGTTGAATGGGCTCCTAGACCAAGTGCAGAAGTGTCCCAAATTCCTAGTTAGATATACTTTTCAGGAATTTTGTATTTTTGTAATAACCCGTCTCGAAACTTTTATATAAATGCCCTTAAATTTATTTTTATGTATATATTTTCCTTTTCACATCTGTGTAGATGTTATTTATAATTTCTCAAGATAGACTAATCAGTCTAAATTATTGTTTCTTTGGGGTATATGTAAGTGTATGTATTTTTAAATGTATATTATATATACAATATATACGAATATATATTACATAAGTTATCCATAGTTCAGTAGTATGTGTGAATTTGGCTGATATTTGTTTCCTTGGAGGCTCAGAAAACTGTAAATAGAAAAAAAAATGTTTCTTGGGCAAGGAAAGTTCACAGGGGAACCCGAGGTAATTGTAACAACATCTCGAAATTCTTGTTATATTGACCCTTGGATGAATGTACACACCAAGATATTTCCCAAGTACAGGGAGTGGTATGATTTGAACAGTGAAACATGTTTTGTGCGAATACAACTCTAGAAATATTGATTTTGGTCAGAAAACACTCGCGTTCGGATTTTGAGAGTTCGAAGTTTTTAAAATTTAACCTTTTTTAACCGGTTCATATTTTTTTCTATTGCAGGTTTTTATTATTTTTCTATCACTCAGTTTCATTATTACTAACCGAATTTAATCGTGAAGGCTCGGTAAGTCTAATTCTACTCGTTGGGCTGGATTATGTTTTTATTTAAAAAAAAAATCATTGGTATTCCTATGAATATATGATTTTCATTCTGGAAGCGAAGCTTTTGGTGTTGAATACGAATTAGAGAAGAGTTTTGAAGCAATTGGGATCCAAATTTTCGTAACTTATTTTGGTATTAGAGGAATAGAGTGTGAGAGTACGTTCAGGTGGTAGAAGGGTTAGTTAAGGTGGAAGGTGGTATTGTGGTTCGGTAAGTTTGGAAATAATGGATAAATATGGGTCATTGAGAAGGGTATAATTTAAAAGTGCAAGGATTTAGGTCAGGAAAGCATAGAAAGTATTTCTTCAAGTAATTATACCTTCTATGACTAGTGGAACTGCTGCTTGTGTAATAACCAAATTAAACATTTTAAGGAATAAAGAAACTGAATTAGTTTCTATTTATACAAACTGGTTATTGTGATATTTTCCAATATTTCCCGTGCCAAAGGTTAGTAGTGTAGCAGTATTACACACTGCTTTTGCATTTTACCCGAGGCAAGGTTTTTTATTCTTTTCTGAAGACTATTTTAGTATTTTTCTTTTTCTTTCGGCCACAGCTTAGCGGAACTGCTAAGGCTTTAAGCTTGTAATTTCCAAGGGTAAAATCCTGTGTTCACTTGCGCACGGTGATGAAATAACTCGTTATGCTAATTATAGTACGCACCAGTTTCGACCTCATTCATAAAAGTCTGTTGTTTTGCTCTCATTCATAAAACCATAGTTTTACGTAGGGCATATATACATCGGTTCATTATTGTTATGACCGTAATTTATTGAAATAAGCGATTTTTTTTTATTCTAGCCACTAAGAAAAAATTGACTTGAATCTCCAATTTCATTTGAGGAGATACTATGGACAATTTCTTTTAATGAGGCGTATTTGCACCGACTCGCAGCGGTGCTCTTTTAGCTTTGAAAAGTTTCCTGATCGCTGATTGGTTAGAATTATTGTCCAACTAATCAGCGAGCAGGAAAATTTTCCGAGCTAAAAGGGCACCGCTGCGAGTCTGTGCAAATCTGCCTCGCTAAAAAAATGACTATAGTCAGAAAATCAGTCTGGCAAACCTAACAGACAACAATAACCTAAAGTAAATTCTCCCGTAATAGATTGTCATTTTCTTTCGAACATTGATAATTAACATTCTCACTCGCTAAATAACTGAAAATGTTAAAAATAAAGATATCCTTTAGTATTGACTTAACCTCTAATACAGTAAAACTGAAAACCACATCCGGCATTTTTCCAAGGGCATTTGTGGCTTGTTTCCTTTGGAAGAAATAGTTATTTCAGAATATGCAGGGTTCATTTCTAATTGTAGGATACTGGTATTCCACCACATTGCAAGGATAAGTAAAAAACTATTATGAGTTTGGAGGTCGTTTAGTAATTTATTTCCGCCATGTTAGAGATAGACGTAAGAGATAACCGTACATTAGTGCAAGGATGAGAAGTTTTTATTATAAGAACGTTAAGTAATTATTTCTGAACACGAGAGAGAGAGAGAGAGAGAGAGAGAGAGAGAGAGAGAGAGAGAGAGAGAGAGAGAGAGAGAGAGAGAGAGAGAGAGAGAGAGAGAGAGAGAGAGAGAGATGCTAGAATACAACATAACGGAATTCAGCCACACCAAATTATAAGAACGTTCAAGTAATTCTTTCTGAACACCATAGAGAGAGAGAGAGAGAGAGAGAGAGAGAGAGAGAGAGAGAGAGAGAGAGAGAGAGAGAGAGAGAGAGAGAGAGAGAGAGAGAGAGAGAGAGGGAGAGAGACTAGAATACAAAATAACGGAATTCGGCAACATTAAATACAAAACAGCCTATCAGTTTGTGGCCCGCTATTTTGATAACGAAGTCGGAAGTGGTCTCAAGATAAGGGTCAGTGGATAAGGAATACATAGATTGTTGGATACAATAGAAGAGTCGTGATATTATGACTTCGGCCTTATAAATAAACCTTGAAACCGCTACTAAAACAGAGAAAACACATTTTTATTAGTGTAATATCATACATATTCTGTGCATAATAAGTGTGTATATAAATTTGTATAAAAGTATATATTCATAGGTTTATTTATTACGTTTATGTACGAGCCTATATATGTAGCATGTATTTGTATTCTTATATGTATACACAACAAAGGTAACAGTTTCTAATCCACTGCATGACGTAGGCCTCAGACATGTCCATTCATATCTGGGATTATAGGCCTACCAGTTTTCATCGCAACTGACCAGTATGGATTGGCTATGGTTAGAGACATAAGTCTAATCTTTCAAAACAAACCAACCTAGTTTGGGTGGTCTTGTCTGGTACAGCTTTGCTTATCATAGCCATACGTACTTTCGCCACGTTAAGGTATATATTGTACGCACCGTCCACCAATAGTACTGGTTTATAGATGATTAACTTTTCTTTCAGAAGACTGGATGTTGCAAAGTAGGTCTATTGTTGGAGTTTGTTCAGGAATAATTTTCCTGATAAAATACTTGAAATGTTAATTGTTAGAACTTATTGATTAAAAGTTCAAACTAGGGATATTTAGTTTAGTTTCAAACTTTAATAATTCTTTTTTAATACTATATATATATATATATATATATATATATATATATATATATATATATATATATATATATATATATATATATGCATACATACTATGAAATCTCATGTTAGTTCCTTGACAAAGCCCATGAAAGATATTATTTACTCAAGGAAATGCTTAGATTCCTACCAGTATACACTGTTCCTATATACGGTATGTCAGGGTAAGAGTCAATTTTATGTTAATGCTGTTTTGACTGAGTGAATGTAGCAATGTGTCTTACATATGAATTGGTAATCCGGCTCGGATTTCTTCCAATCTTATTTTTATATCCATGTTGCCTAAGGTATAGTAATGTTGACCTCGGGTTTGTTAGTTGCTTTGGGTCGTTCTTAATGGCATATCGTTTTGATAGGCCGCTTTCAGTTGTCTGTGGTGTCTGCTTTCCAATTCCCTGCTAATAAGTTTATGCTATTTGTTAGCTATTCAAGAGTATTCCTCTTGTATTATTATTGCAAGTCTACTAGCCAATTTAGTTGGGAAAGCAGAATGCTACTGACCCAGTGGCCTTTAACAGGGAAGCATTATTATTGCTGTTGTTGTTGCTACTACTACTACTACTACTACTACTACTACTACTACTACTACTACTACTACTACTACTACTACTACTACTACTACTACTACTACATGCTAGGCTACAACCCTGATTGGAAAAGCAAGAGAGACTGAGCCCAAGGGCTCCAAGAGGGAAAAATAGCCCAGCGAGGAAAGGGAAAGGAAACAAACTACAAAAGAAGAATAAACAATCAAAATAAAGTATTTCAAGAACATCAATATTAAATAAGATACTTCACATAAACTATAAAAACTTTACCAAGAAAAGAAATAAGATGAAGCAACATGCCCGAGTATACCCCCCAAGTAAGAGAACTCCTAAGACAATGAAAGGCATGCACCAATGGTAGAACATGTTCTATGTACAGTTCTCTTCTCTTAACTGCCAATTCCCTTCAGAAGGGAAGTTTCGTGGGAGTGTAGTCTATAAGGCAAGCCATGTTTTATAGGGTTGTGATGCTGGTGATAAAAATGGTATAGGGACGAAAAATTGAAATGGCAGTAAACTTGGGTATTAAAATTGTCTAATAGTCGTGAGAAGAGAATGGATCTGAAATGACATTGTATGAACATTTAAAGTATTATCGACGAGTGAAAGTGAAGAAGAATGCTGTGTTTAGGTCCTGCTCTGTGAAGAGAATAATACTGTTAGTAAAAGCATGAACATAGAAATTTGTGGTAGGAGAAAACCTAGAAAAAAAAGACGGCAAATGGCGTACGGGAGAAACTTAAGACAGAAGTACTGTAGTTGTAGCAGTCTGATAGGAAACAGTAGCCTACAGCTATCAGACAGGGAGTACCTTTACCTAGGAAAATCGTTTTTACCTAGAGGATTTAAAAGTTTTTTTTTTTTCGGTAATTGTTTGGCCATCCCCATTGTGAAAGTTTCTTTTAACAATCCCTTTTCCAGGATAATTTTAAGTTCTATCTACTAAAAGAGGTTTCAATGTCTCATTCTAAGTGGTGTCCAAAAATCAAAGAATTTATGTAAACATTTAAAACATCATATAAAGCAGCTGGTTCTAGTCCACTGCAGGACTAAGGTTTTATTCATCACCACGTTGGCCGGTGCGAATTGGTGATTGTGGGAGGCTGGTATGATCGCTCACAGTAAACCACATAGGGTAGGCCTTTGTCATATTATCTTTATTTTTTACAAATTAGATTAATCACTTGAGGGGACAGAATTATTTAATTGATCTATTGTATGTTCTACGTGATGTATTTTTAGTGGTAGTGGTGTTCAGTTGATTTTTTTGCTATTATGGCAGATTTATTGTTAGTTCATTTTTTATTTTCTATGTATTGAGCATGGAGAAATCTATTTGACGTTACAAGAATTTTTTTAACTATTCCTGTGCACTGTAAAACAAATGTAAATTAGACATTCAGATTGCATTGAAATTCATTAAAAAAATTTTAGCTTTCACTGTATATTTTATTCGTTGTTCTAACCTTTCTCTCTTTAGGCTCATTTGCTTTACAAAATAGGGCTGTAGCTCTGATTATATGGAAATGCAATATAACAATTATGCATTGAGTCTCACTGGATATTTATAATAAAGGATGTATGGAAATAAGATAGACGGAACTTATTAACTGAAGAGAAAATAAATTTTAAAAGTTGTCATAGCTCTAAAAACCCATTTTCTAATTCCCGTTTTCTTTAGTTCACAATACCCGTAGTATCTACCGACATTGACATTTGATCACCTCATGGTGGTCTGTCTGGCTTTGGATGCAAAATGAAATAACAAATATATATTTCTTAATTTAAGTATTGCTTGTGTTTTAAACAAAACTATTTGATAAAAATATATGTCACTGAAGGTAGCCATCCCACACTGTTCAGTTATTATTAAATTATTACTGTTTAGGAATGTGAACTCGCTGTATTTGGCTAAGTAGAATGTAAATAAATACTCGGATGCTGCGAAGTGGCTTTTAGTTGTTTAAGCAACTTGTGCTACTTATAACAAATATATAATTTTCTTTACTGTTAAATCCTGTCCCACTAAATATAGTAGTTTGTCAGCATGAATTATTATTAATTATTAATTCTAGACCTATAATTGATATGTAAAAGTATGGAAGTTTTAAATTTTCTCAAATCAATGCCTTACATATGCAATGCTGTTCTCCCTTCTACATCAGGCGATGTAACTAAAAATTACTTTAAAACATTATTCTGTTGCAGCTGTAATGGTAATACAAGTGTGTATTATACTAGCAAACGGAGAATATGAAAAATTATAAACCGGTGTAGTAAAGTATTTTGGAGCTTAGAGATAACTGAAGTATTGGCGATTTTAAATTTGAGAATTAAATAATGATCACAAACAAAAACCTTGTATATGCAAATTTAGCTTATTTAAAAAGTTTTATGTACGTTACAAGGGAAAAATATGTACCTATGTTACCGATAATTTGTCAATTTCCGCAACATACGCAATTAGAATGGTTATGATATTAAACAACCCTCTTCCGCAATAGATAAACAATTACTACTTTTGTGAACCATCTCGCTCTGTTCTTACTTAAAATAAAGGCCTGTTTTCTTGGTCCTGTCAAGTAGGGAAGCACTACTCTACAGTACCTACAAAATTTGTTTATCGTATAATTATACTCTGGTATTTTGCATATCAAACTGCATAACTGATGTTTGTCAAATTTACATTTTAGGCACTTGATGAAAAATAGTCTTCAGTTTATTTTTGAACTAACTTTCTCTCATTAATCATTATCGAAATTGATTAGTGTTTATTACCAACAGATTTAATGACATCATTAGTATTAATCATAATCCGTATTTTCTACTAATCTTAAATTCCAACTAATTTATAACAATTTCTTTATCACTATGATATCATGATAATTTGGTTTGTTCAACTTACTGGAGATTATACATTTTATCTGTTGTGGGTTAATTCCTTTTGTTAAATTATCTGCCATCTTTAACATTTCTATTTTTAGTACAGTAATTAAGTGTATAAAGGGTTATAATACCTTTAGGTTAATATAGAGATATATATGAAACAATAGGGAATACCTTAACATATTTGTGATATATATGAAACAATAGGGAATACCTTAACATATTTGTTATCAAGGCGTATTCAGTGTTAGAAAACCTTTAGATTAGAGAATATAGTAATATAAAAGACATTATCAGGGAATGCATTATCAACATTTATTCTATTAATAAGCGTATTCAGTGTTAGAAAACCTTTAGCTTAGGGAACAGTGATATATACATTTTCAGAGAATACACTATCAATATTTATTTTAGCAAGCGAATAAAATGTTAGCAACCTTTAGGTTAGGAAACGGTGATTTGCAATATAAGAAATCTTACTTTTTGAGAAGCGAATTTGGTGTTAGAAAACCTTTAGGTCAGGGAACAGTGATATAAGATATAAGAAACCTTGAAATTCTAGTTAGCAAGTGAATTCAGTGTTAGAAAACCTGTAAGTTAGGGATCGGTTATATATAATATAAGAAACCTTAGTTTTCCTTCTTTTTTTTAGCAAGCGTGTTCAGTGTTCGAAAACCTATAAATTAGGGAACATAGTGATATATAAGACGTTATCAGCGAATACACTATCATTTATTCTATTAGTAAGCGTATTGCAGTGTTAGAAAACCCTTAGAATAAGGAACACAGTGATACATAAGACATAATCAGAGATTATATTATCAACATATATTTTTGTAAGCGAATTCAGTGTTAGATAACCTTTAGGTTAGCAATATAAAACTATTTTTTTGTTAGCAAGTGCATTCAGTGTTAGAAAACATTAATCTTGGAGAACAGAATTATTACAAAAATATCAAGGTTTCTTAAACCTTAAGATTTTGGTTAGCAAACGTATTCAGTGTTAGAAAACACTTAGGTTAGGGAACAATGATATACATTATGAGAAACCATATTTTTTTTTTGTTGGCAAGCAAATTGTTAGAAAACCTTTACGTTATGCTACAATGATATACAATATAAGAAACCATATGAACATTTTTGTTTGCAAGCAAATTCAGTATTGGAAAACCTTTATGTCAGGGTTAGGAACATAGTGATATAGGAAATTATCAGGTAATGTATCTATATTTATTTTAGTAAGCGAATTCAGTGTTTAAAGACTTTCAGATTAGGGAACAGTGATATATAAAACAAAGAAACCAATTCAACATTTGTTAGCAAACAAATTCATTATTAGAAAAAAGAAAGAAGATTAAATTTACATTTTCTATATTTAAAGATGCAAGGAGGTTCCGTAACGTTAAGGATTGTAGCAATATAATAATGATAATAATGATAATAATAATAATAATAATAATAATAATAATAATAATAATAATAATAATAATAATAATAATAATAATAATAATAATAATAATAATAATGATAATAATGATGATGATGATGATATTTATTATTTATTACTTACTTTTTTATTTATTATCTATTATTATTTATTATTTATCATTATTTATTATTATTTATCATTATTTATTATTATTTATCATTTATTATTATTTATAATTTATTATTTATCATTATTTATTATTATTTATTATCATTTATTATTATTTATTATCATTATCCATATAAAAATATTAACTTTACATTTTCTATAGTTAAAGACGCAAGAAGTTCCTTACCGTTAAGGGACATTACCCAAAGTTGGCTGTATACAAGGTCGTAGTGCGGGAGGTGACCATCGTGTTCTCGTGGTCGTGGTAACATCAGTGGTGTACACGCATGGTGACTAAGTGACGATGTAAAAACGAGCAAAATGGTATGTATTTTTATATATTTGAGTAATTATTTATAAGAATTTGCATGCTGAGTTTACCTTGTGACTTAATCGCCTGTATTTGTCGTTTGTCAAAGGATAAAGACCGTTTTAAGATGTCTGAAAAGCCTTGCGGAGTTGGTCAGCGTTGTAAGTTTATGGACCATTTTTACGTGGATACCTAAGCTGTAGTCCTCTTTTGGAAGTAGTCCTTTATAATTGAATTTATACCTTTATGCTTAGGTAGTTTTAAGGTGTGTATGTCCTATAGATTACCTTTTAAGTACTTGAAGCATGTCCAAGGTGTGGTTACCCCACACTGAATCTGATCTACTTGTGAATGTTTACTGGTGCACCGACATAAACATCCTGGAGCCTTTGTGTATCAGCTGCAAAAAAGACGACACCTTTCTTTAACCTAACCCACAATCTGCGTCAATGGACAGCAACTAACCTTAACCTCCCCCCCCCCCCCAACCTAACCTAACCTATAAACTGTCCTTACATACATACTCAGGGGGCCTAACGCCCCCTTGCAACCCCCCTTGTTGTTGTTGTTGTTGGGTGGAGGGATGGGGTAGGGTCAACTCGGACCATTTCCAACTCGGACCATTTTGAAATACCAACTCGGACCATTATCTCGACCATCTCGGACCGTCAAAAACTTTGGAAATGCCAAGTCGGACCATCATGTAAACCAACTCGGACCATCGAGCAAACACGCAATCTAAAGTTTACAGGATAATTGCATAATTACCACCAAAAGCTGTAACAACCAAATTTATGGAAACAAAAGGAATTTGTCCTCTTTTAAAAGATGGGGAATTAAAGATTAAAACGGTCTATATCCTTTTGAGAGAGAGAGAGAGAGAGAGAGAGAGAGAGAGAGAGAGAGCTTGTTTCTCAACGCATTATCTCTCTCTCTCCCTCTCTCTCTGTGTTTGTCTCAAGCTTGTTTTACAGGATAATTGCATAATTACCACCAAAAGCTGTAACAACCAAAATAAACAGAGTATGCCTAACCAAAATAAACAGTATGCCTAACAGCCAAAACAAACTACACTAGTTTATGTCTTTTCTCTAGTCCGTTTGAAACACTGAGCCAATACAGCATCTCTATATTAAAGGATACAGTTTTCAGAGTCGATGTAATACCACCTAACTTTCTTAAATTTGATATACATGTAGGGGATAGACGTCACTTAGTATTTGCAACAGAAGGACAGTGTCAGTTACTTGCTAAAGCAAAAAGGTGGTATGTCGATGGGACATTCAAAGTTGTTAGGCAACCCTTCACACAACTTTTTAGCATTCATGAAGTATGATGGGAATGTGAAACAAATGCCTCTTGTATTTGTTTTAATGTCAGGTAAGAGACGCAAAGATTACAAAAAGGTGTTTAGTAGAATTAAGGAAATCCTAGGTGAACAATTAAAAGTACAAGAAGTAATTCTAGATTTTGAGGCAAGTGTTTGGCAGGCTATCCCAGATGTGTTCCCAGATGTAGTTATGCGTGGTTGTGCGTTTCACTGGGGACAAGCAGTGTGGAGGAAGGCCCAAGAATTTGGCCTTCAGTCTGCATACACAAGTGACACCAAAACATATAAGTTTGTGAGACAACTTCTTTCTCTACCATACGTACCTGATGATCACATAGAAGGACTATTTTTAAGATTTTATAGAAAAGCAGCTGGGTCACAACAACTTTTAAATCTTTTAGAATACATTCACAATACTTGGATTTCCTCCGAAATGTGGCCACCCAAAGCGTGGTGTGTTTTTGGTAGGAGTGTCAGGACAAACAACGACGTGGAAGGGTGGCACCACAGACTAAACAGAAAATCACGAAAAGGTCAACTTAATTTCTACATTCTCCTATCTCTTTTGTATAATGAAGCAAAGCTTGTGCCACTATATGTAAATTTCTTAAATGATGGAAAAGTGTTGCGCCACCAAAAGACAAAGTATGCTAAGCAACATGGAAGACTAGTCGTACTGTGGGAGGAGTTTTCTCTAGGTCATAGATCGGGTAAAAGCCTTCTAAAAGCTGTTTCCCATTTCATTGCTGTGAATGTATGATTATTAATTTGAATATGTTTTATTGAACATTTTACTTTGTCTTTTGCTTCTACATTTGCATGTTTTTAATAACTCTCCTAATAATAAATATGTGTGACTTTCACTGTTCTCAATTTATTTTTACCAATTGTTCTAATTTATAATCTTATCAACCTGGTCCGAGTTGGTTCACTACTGTGGTCCGAGGTGGTATATTGTGGTCCGAGTTGGTTATAATGGTCCGAGTTGGTGGAGGTACGGTCCGAGTTAGTAAGGGTCCGACTTGGCGATGGTCCGAGTTGGGGGTGAAGCGGAGGGATTTGCCTTTCCATCGGCACCTCCTTGGTTTTCTTCTTTATTCTAATTCTTTTATTTTCTTCTCTTTTTTTCCACATTTGATAGATATATTCTTTTCTTTTCTCTATTCCTTCTTTCTTGAACAGCACGTTTCCTATTATCTTCTTTTCCTCTTCATACGGCTGTTGCATTGACGTATCGGTAAAGTTTTACTGTATTACATATTTCGAACAGGAAATATGTTTTCCTGTAGTAAATAAAGTGATTTAACCGAATTTGACCTTCCTTTCAACCGCAAACAAACGGAACAACGAGTTCGGCTAACTTAGAGTAGACGAACTGGTTGTTGTTGCTGTTGAAATCAAGGTGAAAACTGGTTGAATCACATTATTTACTAGAGGAAAAAAATAATTTCTGTTGAAATGTTTAAATATAACTTGTTCCAATTCGGGCTCGCTTCGCTCACAAGAAAACAAAAACATCAAGAACATATGTACTGATAAGCTGTAATGTTGAGCTGCGCACGCTATCATTAGCAACACTAAATATAATGGTGCTCGCTCCGCTCGAATGAAAATGAAACTTCAAGCTTGTATGTACTGGCAAGCGGTAATGTTGAGCTGCGCACGCAAAAAAACTATTAAAAATAATACATTAAAATTAAGGACTTATGACCTTGACGACGAAACTTGTGGGTCACCGGGGTGTTGTGACTGTGACGTCTTAACTTCTGTATATCCGCATTGCCATTTCTTCTTTGTCTTGGCCATCTTAGTTTTAGTACTGCATTTGGGACACTGTAAACGTTGGGCTATTGCATTGCAGTATGAGATTTAAGAAAATTATCAACAATGGAATTCACTAAAATGCTTTTAAGTATGGAATACTGCATTCGTTACAAGAATTAGCGCATTTTTTCATTGGTCTATTATACATCCAAGAAGGTAATGTATAGAGAAGAAAAGACTTGTTTTACCATTATATACTGTTTTCCCCACCCAAAACCCCAAGTTTCCCCCTGGGGGTCCCCCATTATCGGTGGATATAGGTATATATATTTCTGAAACTATTCATTTATGACAGGAACGAGTGTCATTTTCGAAGAGAACAGATTTTTTCTATAGGAAAAAAGTAGTTTTTTCTCTAAGTTACATTACCCTGTAATACAGTACAATAATACCTAATCAGGTGGCCGCTATCATACATACACCCCAACATCCTTCCATCTAAAGTCTGAATGATTATAATGTACAATAACTATTAATATTTAGCTGTCCAATTACTGGCTGAATGCTTATTACATAGGAAGCGTAAGGGTCGATTCGCGGATCATTCACGTATCTGTGTCCTACTGCTCTTTAATGTAAATTTTTGTTACATAAAAAGATAAGGAGCTATTATCACTGTACGATTTGGTCTTCATATGGCTTTTGTTCCTACGGCTTAGATAATTTTTGGAAAATATCTGACGAACGAAACTTGCATGTATTACACCGCTTAGTGTGAACAGATGGGCATTGATTTCGGTCACGTGTTAGGTTAGAATTTGAACACGTTAAGACATTTTTTTTTACTATCCTAACTAATTGCTGGCTACTCATGAGTGACGAGAGGTTGATAGGTAATCAGGAAAAATAATCTTTGTCATTATTAGTGCTAATTGTAATAAGATTTTGATTGTGTATCACATTGAGACTGATGAAATTAACATGAGGCAAACGGCCAGTCTATCCTGTGGTGAAATATCTTTTTTTGCGAAGCTTAGCATTGGCCTTGCATGGATCATCTCAATTTTTCTTTTTAAGTAATTGAACTGAAATATTGGCATTCTAGAGTACTGGTGAAAATTTATTTCATCTAAATGTTCACAGATAATCTAGTATTCTCCCTTTAGCTTTCTCGTCAATTGGTACTTGCATTATCTAGAAATAATACTATTGCAGAGAGCTGCTTTAGAGCAATTTATTTTTGGCCCCATATCGCTGCAACAGCTGTATCCAGACTGAACATATCCGAAACGTGTAGTATGAACGCTGACATTTTGCTTTTAACGTAGGCAAAGGTGGTGTAGCCTATGCGGAAAAAGTCTCCTTCGTCTCCCCTATGTTTACAAGACTCCCTATGCCATACACTTAAGGGGACCGTCCGCCATGTCCGCCATTTTTTTTCCTAATGATCCAAATTACACAATTTCTATATATGTTTTAGACACATATAATACCTTCATCATATAAAAATTTCAAGTCATTTGATCAAAAACTTTTGAATTTATGAGCAAAAATCATGATTTAAAAAAAATATTTAGGTACATTTTTCCCCACTACTATAATACCAATTGTATTGAAACTTATACCACATAAACTACTCTAACAACCGAACAATTCTGTCAGACAGAATTTTGATTTTCCTTTCTGTTTTTTTTTAATGAATTTTTATTTTTTTTTCCTCGTCTAGACGGAAAATAATCGTGAAAAAAAATGTAAAACGAAAATCAAAATTTTGTCTGAAAGAATTGTGGAATTTTTATTCTTCTTTTCAACGATATCTTTTTCTCTAATATCGAACAACAAATAAGTGAGAAAAATGTACCTAAGTGGGAATAAGTATGTTTTTGAGTTATGAGCTCCCAAAGATTTGCAGCAAGCTTTCGCTTCTTTTCTAAAAGAAATCAAGATAATATTATTATGATAACTTTTATTGTTCATTCCTACATAAATGCACCCTAAAGGAGGTATTTGAACCCTCAGTTTACTATTCCTATGTTATGAGTTGCCAGCGATCTCTAATTGTTGCCAGTGTTTTAGTTACTGTAGCAGGTTTTAGCTTTGTACTCTTATCCATGTTTCCCTCTTTCTTGGTTCTTTTTTCCTGTTCTCCACTTACTTTTTGTTCTTTCTATCACCTTATGTAACATTGGCATTGCTATAAAATTCCAGAGGACGTTGTGAAAGCACAATCAACATACGAACTTCAAGTAAATAAACACATGCATTATAATTTCTATGTGTCTTTGGAAACTTTGTGATTTTTTCGTAGCAGGTAGTTTTCATTCACCTACCCTCTACCAATGCCTTTCATTTCTGCCAGAGGTACGAGATTTCGAAACATGAGAGAGAGAGAGAGAGAGAGAGAGAGAGAGAGAGAGTTGAACATTGTTATTATAGTATTTGTATAAATGGGAGTTTATAACAATTGGAGAGAGAGAGAGAGAGAGAGAGAGAGAGAGAGAGAGAGAGAGAGAGAGAGAGAGAGAGAGAGAGAGAGAGAGAGAGAGAGAATACAAGTATTTGTATAAATAGCAGGGGTATATAATTCGAGAGAGAGAGAGAGAGAGAGAGAGAGAGAGAGAATAAGTATATTTTACAAGGGTATATGAACAAATGAAAAAGAGATTCATTCTATTATCTAATAAAAGGATGTACAGAGAGAGAGAGAGAGAGAGAGAGAGAGAGAGAGAGAGAGAGAAGTACTTTTTACAAGGGTATACGTACAAATGAAAAAGAGATTCATCCTATTATAAAATAAGATGATAGAGAGAGAGAGAGAGAGAGAATTTTTGCAAGGATATACGAACAAATGAAATAAGAGATTCAATCTATTATCTAATAAAAGGATGTACAGAGAGAGAGAGAGAATACAAGTATTTGTATAAATAGCAGGGGTATATAATTCGAGAGAGAGAGAGAGAGAGAAAACTACGCATCTGTCTAACTCAGTCTTGCAGACGACGCCATAAGGATGACGTCATCATTTAAAGACCGCTATTTTCATTGTTTGGAAAAATTATTGAGTATTTGTTCTTTCTATAACCTTAGGTAACATTGGCCTTGCTATAATGTTCCCGAGGGCGTTGTGGAAACACAATGTACATACGAACTTCAAGTAAACAAACGCATACATTATAACTTCTATACATCTTTGGCATCTTTGGCTTCTGTTTTCTTGTTCTCCACTTACTTTTTGTTCTTTCTATCACCTTATGTAACATTGGCATTGCTATAAAATTCCAGAGGACGTTGTGAAAGCACAATCAACATACAAACTTCAAGTAAATAAACACATGCATTATAATTTCTACATGTCTTTGGAGACTTTGTGATGTGTTCGTAGGTGGTAGTTTTGATTCACCAACCCTCTACCAATGTCTTTCATTTCTGCCAGAGGTACGAGATTTCGAAACATGAGAGAGAGAGAGAGAGAGAGAGAGAGAGTTGAACATTGTTATTATAGTATTTGTATAAATGGGAGTTTTAAATAATTGGAGAGAGAGAGAGAGAGAGAGAGAGAGAGAGAGAGAATAAAAGTATTTGTATAAATGGCAGTGGTAAATAATTCGAGGGAGAGAGAGAGAGAGAGAGAGAGAGAGAGAGAGAGAGAGAGAGAGAGAGACTGCGCACCTGTCTAACTCAGTCAGGCAGACGACGCCATAAGATGACGTCATCATTTAAAGACCGCTATTTTCATTGTTTGGAAAAATTATTGACTATTTGTTCTTTCTACAACCTTAGGTAACATTGGCCTTGCTATAATGTTCCCGAAGGCGTTGTGGAAACACAATGTACATACGAACTTCAAGTAAACATAGGCATACATTATAACTTCTATACATCTTTGGCAACTTTGGCTTCTGTTATTGTAGTAGACTTCGTTCATCTACACTACAAATGCCTTCCATTTCTGCCAGACGTACGATAGATCGAAATATAAGTGAAAAATCGCTATATGTATGCAAAATTACACACAAAGACGATTTTGTCAAACTAAGTCATGCAGACGACACAGTAGGGATGACGTCATCATTTAAAAACCTCTATATCTTCGTTATTTGTAAAAATAATGGGTTGAAACTTCTGGAGAGCATGTACGATATGTTTCTCTATACAGAGAGACAATAAAACGATTTTTGAATTTTTCAAGTTGGTATGCCAAAATACCAACCCGGACGGTCCCCTTAAGGCAATGCATAAGAAAATATAAGCTAACTATGCTCCTGTTTTTTGTTTTTTAAACATGCCTATACCGGTGTGACGGTCTGAACGATCCCCCGGTCTCGGAATTCTCCTTGACATTGTATAATCGTTCTTTTCTGCCATTAGCTCGCTTCGCTCGCATGAAAATAAAACATCAAGCTCGTATGTACTGGCAAGCGGTATGTTGAGCTGCGCACGCTAACATTACAGGAAAATAAAACATTAACTTCGTATGCACTGGCAAACGGTAATGTTCATGCATGCGCAGATTATCAAGGAGAATTCTGAGACCGGGGGATCGTTCAGACAGTCACACCGGACCTTATTTCAAATTCACTATTTTCTTTCAGCAATTTCTTATTAAATCCAAGATTTTCTTGAAAACCATACTTCGCATGGGAAAGAGGAATACAACTTAGGTTCTCCACCTAACTTGACTTTATTGCTGTGTCCTTACCGACTAGGAGGTCACGCCCTCCCATGATGTCGTGCCCTTTGTTTTGGTTTTAATGCCCCAACTTTATTGTTTGGAGGTGTGAATCTGAGGTTTTGCTCTACAGTCTGGTAGTCACAATTATGGCAGAGGTTGTGAATGATGAAAGGGTTATTTTCCAAGGGTTAAAATTTACTTTAAAAAGCGAGGGTCTCCGTAGTCAGAAACTGTTGGAACATATATAACATTCTAAAGTTTGTGGGCCAGCAAACCAACAGTAACTAAGACAGTTTTGGCTCTTTAAGAACATTGTTATACAACTACCTATCAGTAGCATCTTTGTGTTTAGGGTGAAATGCAAAAGACCATATAATAGGAATAGCTTAAGTGCAACTGGGCATATAAACATCCTTCTAAAACACACCTAAGGAACTAGTAAAATTATTGTAGCCGATTAACCAAAAATTTCACCATAATGAGGGTTCATCTAAGTTATTGCAATGACTGAAGCCTTTGTAGACAGCTTTTGAAACACTAGAAAATCTGTTAGTGTATGCCGTTCATTTTTTATATGAAATACAGTAGCTGAAACCTTTTATCTTCTGTTATTGAATGGGCCAACATTTTACTCGATAAAAACGTAGCACATGAACACATGCTTTCAGATTAAGTGAAATTATATTAAAAATTTACAAATCTTCAGGAGAAGCACTTTCCGTAGCCCCTCCTAGAGCTCATGATATCGGTGGTCTTGCCGTAGCCATAGCCTTCCCTAAGAACCACTCGAAGCTGGAGTTAGAGACTAACTACTTTCACCACTATCGATTTGAAAGGCCCACAGGTCCTTTGATGCATTCTCTTTAAGCCCTGTTCTGGTTGCCCAACAGCTGGTGTGGAAGCCATGAGCTTGACTTTTATTTTTTTTTATTTTTACTACAAGAATACTTCCACCCTAGCCTTGTTTTTCGCTTGTGCTGATGAAAGCCTAAGTGTGGATGGGCCACTCCAGCAGGTAAGCACATTAATGAGAATAGTGTCTGATAAAATTTGTTTGCTGTGTTACATTGCATTTACGAGGTACGTTCATTTAGTAATGAGAAAATGTCAGGAGAGAGACTATTTATATTCATAAGCTTACAAAACTTTGGCTCCTTCAAAATAATTGCCTCTCGCATCTACACACTTCTGAATGCGTCTCTCCCAATCCTGGAAGACCTCTAAGTCCTTCTGTAATCCCTTCAGGTAGCTTTCCGAAGCCTCTTTCAGCTCTTATGTTGAATGGAATCTGGTTCCCCTGAGGCTGTCTTTCTTGCATGGGAACAGGGAGAAGTCGCAAGGGGCCAGGTCAGGGCTGTTGGTGGGTGTTGTAACACTTTTCATTCCCCTGTCAGCCATCCAGGTGGTCACTACTGTTGACTTGTGGCTTGGGGCATTTCCTGGAGGAACCACCACTGACCACTCCACTGCTGAGGTCTCTTCTTCCTTCACAAGCTTTTTGGAGCCTCAGATCTTTGTTCAAAATTGTCTACTGTGCCAGTACTAATACCAACAGCTTCAGATACCATCCTCACAGATATTCGATAGTCTTTAATCACTAACCTTTGCACTTCCTCGATGCTTTCCTCCTTTCGTGCAATTTTCGGTGCTCCAGTTCTGGGCTCCTCCTCAACCTGTTCATTTCCTTTAGAAAACCTGTTGAACCACCAATAGAAAATAGCTTGGCTCATCTGTTCGTCCCCATAGGCCTCCTTTAACATTCCATAAGCTTCTTGTTTGGTTTTCTTAACTTTAACACGAAACTTGATGGCGTAACGTTGCTCTATGTTTCCCTGCAGCTTGACACATGTTCACAGATTGGCAAATCAGATAAGACTGGTTCGACCACGTTCAAAGCTGCACTCGGACCTGCAAACATATTAAGTTGCCTGCTAGGAATTTTTATAGAGTATATGTATACTGTATGTACTTGTATTTCGATCAAATCATATTTAATGTCTCCTGACATTTTTTCATTACTAATTGAACGTACCTTCTATATTGCGACAGTTTCCTTATTTTTTTCTGTCTGGCAATAATCCCTTTTCTCTAATTTATGTCGCTAAGAGCTAAGGTACCCTTATTCTTAACAGAGTCGGGTACCTTCTTGGGTCAAAGGTTAGACGTCCTTTGTACTTTGGGACTTCCCCCTGCCCAAGGAAACCCTTTAAAATGATGGGGGTTTGTATTGCATAGGAACAAACTACAAATTTTAGAAATACTTTTTTGGTTATACTAACCTGAGTTGTAAGTCCCACCTCTACCACCCCGCAAGATCCAACCAAAGGACTCTGCGACGCCCGCTTCTTTTAAAAGAGGCGTTAGGGGGTAACATGGTCCAACCATACACTGTTGCCATGCCCACCAATTTTCTTCCGTTGGTCGTAACAAATAGAGCCAAAGGCTTGCCCTTTAAAATGACCGGTTTGTATAGCTATGGAAAATACAAATACTTCTTAAAATTTGTAATATTTCTGTTGAATGTGATTGGGGAAAGGGCAATGTAAATTTTGCTAGTGGCTTTTGTTTGCATAGGGAATATGACCTTTTAATATATGAATTGGCTTTTCTTTTTGGCTTGTTTTTGCTAGAGGATTAAAGAGGAGCTCTAGTGTATGCACAAAACATAAACAGTGTGGGTGAGGATTCGTATTTTTTTTGAAGCAAATGATGATGTCTTGAGTTTTCGGCAGAGTCCTATAACTCTGGGAATGCTAAGTTTACAAAATCTACAATTATAAGTTTGATTTTTTAGTTTAAGCATATCTTTTACTGTAAGTGATTCATTACAGAAAGGTGTATGTAGTTAAAAGTGTTTGTGAAGGGTAATTTATTTACAAGCCGTTAGAAATTTATATTTTATTTGTCGTTTTATGTCATGTGTCTTATATCCTAAACTTTGTTTCAGGCTCAGCTTTACGTATTGTTTGAGCATGCCTCGGGCTTTGGCCTGTTCAAGGTAAATGAGTTTGAAGAGGTTGGGGCCTTCCTGCCGCAAGTGGAAGAGGCCGTCAATGACTCGGCCAAATTTCACACCCTTGTGAGAATGGTTGGTTTCAAACCTTTCACTTCTGCCGCTTCTGCATTGGAGAACATTAATGCCATTTCTGAAGGTGAGTAACTTGAAATTTGTTGTTATTATTATTGTTATTGTTGTTATTATTGTTGTTGTTGTTATTATTATTATTTATTATTATTATTGTTATTGTTATTATTATTTATTATTATTATTGTTATTGTTGTTGTTGTTATTATCAGCAGCTAAGGTACAACCCTAGTTGGAAAAGCAAGATGCTATAAGCATAAGGGCTCCAAACAGGAAAAATAGCCCAGTGAGGAAAGGAAATAGATAAACGATATAAGTAGTAATAAACAATTATAATAAAATATTTAAAAAAACATTAAAAACATTGAAACATTTCATATATAAACTATAAAAACTTATGTTAGCCTAGTCAATATTAAAACATTTGCTGCAAGTTTGAACTTCCGAAGTTCTACCGATTGAACTACCCGATTAGGAAGATCATTCCACAGCTTGGTCACACCTGGAATAAAACCTCTAGAGTAGTGTTTAGTATTGAGGCTCGTGATGGAGAAGACCTGACTGCTAGTATTTACTCCCGACATTAGTTTTTATATTTCCTTTTGTATAGCGCACATGGTTTTATTAAATTTTACCTATTTAGATTTTAGTACTGCATAGTATGGGACGTTTTATTTAGGCTGTAGCAGTCCCTTCTCAGTTTCCCCTCACTGGTGGAACTTGAAACCCCCCTCAATATATTCATTTCTTTAAGCACGGCTAGATCTTAGGCTGCGTAGGTTATAAGTGAATGCCTTGACTTAGGTCTTTTGCATAATTGTGTACTTTCCACTCGGCTTACATCCCAAGGTAACGATGATCACTGTAGAACATGGAATTGAAAGTAGTCAGAAAGCTACAAGATAATGACTTTTACTGTAGTTGCATTAAATATATTTGACTTATAGGGACTGGCTCATTTATTTGATAAACAGGAAAAATAGATCTTCAGTAATAATGCTTTAGGGTGAGGGCGCATTAATTTCTTTAGAAATTGTAAGGATTGATTTTTAGATGTACACATTATATCATTGATTACTGCACTGCACATTTATCAGGGTTTATAAGCAAGTTTTTGCCATAACATGGTAAGGGTTTAATGTAAGATGGAGGGAATCTTTCTCGTGACTCCCATTGGGGTCTCAAATTTTCAATTCATCACCATGGACTTGCGGATTGTATTTCTAAGTTTATTTTAGAAAGTAAGGATGATGCCGAATAGTAGGGCGTATAGAAAAAAAATTGATTCCTGTTCATGGAAAAAATGTAACTTAAGACACATCTTAGTTCATTTTAGAGATATTTAACAAAAATGAGATTAAAAATGAAGTAAAAAAAAAACAAATTGCCTGTTGGGAATAAAAAAAATCAGTGTCAGTATAATCACTTAATAAGGAACACTAGAAACAAAGAACCTGGAAAGCTGCCACAATTATATTGTCTTTTAGATGGTCTCGTGGGAAAAGCGAAGAATAAATGCTTCCAGATGGTTATTGTTATCAAAGTTAGCTGAAACAATTAAAATTCTTTGGAAATCAAGTCGCCTGAAATTATGTATAAAAATAAGACTATTTATCAGTTTAGTGAGATCCGTGTTACTCTGTACATGAATCGTGGTATGACAATGAAACAATCTCCAATAGATTTAGTAGATTTGATGATGAACCCCTCAGAAGGATATTGGGAGTTAATTGGTAGGACAAGATTAGAAATTAAACTAAGGGATTACTCGAGTACCATATGTGGATTAGATCATAATGAGGGGCAGATGGAGATGATTTTGGCGTACTCTTTGCACTGGCCAAGAGAGATTAGCTTATCCAACGTTTAGCTGGGTTCCACAAGGCACAAGAAGAGTTGGAAGACCCAAGCCTTCATAGCTGAGGACTATTAAGCATGAAGTATATGATGAATGAAGTATTGATTTAAAAGCTCAAGCTAAACAACTGGTGAAATCTAACAGAGGCGAAGGAGGAGATGATAATAAATGTATATAATGGGATCTTTTGTGGACATAAATTAAAAAAAACAACTGGTGCTGAACCATAGGCATAAATAAGGCTAACAACTTATAACGGTGTTATCAGCATTATCACGCTGACCAAGAAGACAAATTGTGAGCTTGGTCTGATCCTAATATCTGAATTAATAGAACCTTAAAAAGTCCAGCTGACATAATTTCAAGAATAGTAAATGCTGGGACACTTAGCAGGTGTAAGTACTATATCCTAAAGCTAATAAAGTGGCTATAGTCGCACCAATTTTGAAATGAGTTCTTGATTATTGGGACTAGTAAATACAGACCGATTTGGAATATATCCATGTTGAAATTTCTAAACTATGTACATATTGAACTAGTTCATTTGGGAAGAAGCAAAGCATGGCTGGACAACCAGTTAGCATACAAAAATATATTCTGGAGACCAGTATGTGCAGTTAGCATACAAAAATATATTCTGGAGACCAGTGTGTGTTCAATTGCCAGAGGTCGATTGGGATAAATGTGGCATACTGATTTTCATTTTTCTTAGTGCTGCTTTGGATGCAGTTGTACTTGAAGTAATGTTAACCCTTTTACCCCCAAAGGACGTACTGGTACGTTTCACAAAAGCCATCCCTTTACCCCCATGGACGTACCGGTACGTCCTTGCAAAAAAATGCTATAAAAATTATTTTTTTCATATTTTTGATAATTTTTTGAGAAACTTCAGGCATTTTCCAAGTGAATGAGACCAACCTGACCTCTTTATGACAAAAATTAAGGCTGTTAGAGAAATTAAAAAAAAATATACTGCAAAATGTGCTGGGAAAAAAATAACCCCTTGGGGGTTAAGGGCTGGAAATTTCCAAAGAGCCTGGGAGTAAAAGGGTTAAATGATTTATGGTCCATTGGTAGTGATGAAGCAGCTTACGATTATCTAAGAGTATTTGGTTTATAAAATACAATTGTGAAAGTTTTTTTTTTGTATATGAATTGTTAAGAGGTGGGGTGACTTGAGAAGAGTACAGTAGTAGGTCCAATTCTATTCTAAAACTAATATTAGTCTATCATAGGTGTTTTTCACTATAGTCCATTTCTTTTATCAATGCAGATTTGCACCGACTCGCAGCGGTGCCCTTTTAGCTTGGAAAAGTTTCCTGATCGCTGATTGGTTAAAATTATCTCGTCCAACCAATCAGCGATCAGGGAACTTTTCCGAGCTAAAAGGGCACCGCTGCGAGACTGAGCAAATCTGCATCGCTAAAAGAAATTGACTATAGGTTAAAGTTTTATAGGATGTTCAAAATTTTTTTTACTCATTTCATGTTCTCTACCTTAGGGAAGTAAAGACCTAATGTGTTACAAGAACATTCCAGTTTTGAATAACCTTTATAGATATCATATCTATGCTTGTATATTTTAATTACAATACATGTGTAGTGTAAATGATTGATGTTTTTGTTTTGCAGGGATACTGACGTCGGAATTGTCTGCTTTTCTGGAAACCAATTTACCTACCGCAGGCAAGAAAAGTAAGATTCAACTGGGCGTGGTTGAAGTAAAACTTGCTGCTGCCATCAATGAGGCCCTTGGTATATCGGTTACTCACGTTGGAGTTGTACCAGAGGTGTGTATATTATGCTTTATTGATCTTTGAAAAATCCCCGTTAACCCTTTTACCCCCAAAGGACGTACTGGTACGTTTCACAAAACTCATCCCTTTACCCCCATGGACGTACCGGTACGTCCTTGCAAGATAATGCTATAAAAATTTTTTTTTTTCATATTTTTGATAATTTTTTTTAAAAATTCAGGCATTTTCCAAGAGACTGAGACCAACCTGACCTCTCTATGACAAAAATTAAGGCTGTTAGAGCAATTTAAAGAAAATATGCTGCAAAATGTGCCTGGGGAAAAATAACCCCTTGGGGGTTAAGGGTTGGAAATTTCCAAAGAGCCTGGGGGTAAAAGGGTTAAGTAAATGGGAGGCTTAGTGGCGTTGGGAATTTGACATTAACAAATTGAAAATGTCAAACCCAACTGTTAAAATTTTGTGTTAATAATTACCAAAAGACTATGGAGAATTAAACTGTACATTCCATACTATTAAACTTTCTTCTTTCATTCATATATTTAGTATACTCTATATTGGTAGTATCTTTAAGGGAAATATTTTTCATATTTTGAAACTCCCCAGACTATATTTTCATGAATTTGCAATATATTAAATAAGATCTTAATATATCAATTTATGGCAAATTGTTTTTTGCCAGACTTGTGAGAATTAAATGTCATCTATTGATATGTTTTATGCAAGGCTAGGATTGAATTACATTACTCTTTTCACTCAAAAGATAAATATTCACAACACATTTGGAATACGTTTTTTCGTTGGTACTATTTAGAGATAGCTTCAGGAATTCTAGAACATACTGTATGTTGTTGTTAGCAAATTCTGAATCGAAACAATTGATGATATCAAGGTATTAGGGGCATTATAAGTTTGACCCTTAAGTTACACTCTCAACCTTTTTACCCCTAAGCTATGTTGTTGTTAGCAAATTCTGAATCGAAACAATTGATGATATCAAGGTATTAGGGGCATTATAAGTTTGACCCTTAAGTTACACTCTCAACCTTTTTACCCCTAAGCTATTTGGAACTTTCCAACCCTTAACCACCAGGCGTTTTCTTTTTCAAGCACATTTTGCAATATATTTTTTATTAACCCTTTTACCCCCTTAAAGGACGTACTGGTACGTTTCATAAAACCCATCCCTTTACCCCCCATGGACGTACCGGTACGTCCTTGCAAAAAAAAATGCTATAAAATTTTTTTTTCATATTTTTTATATTTTTTTTTTTTTAAAAATTCAGGCATTTTCCAAGAGAATGAGACCAACCTGACCTCTCTATGACAAAAATTAAGGCTGTTAGAGCAATTTAAAAAAAATATACCAGCAAAATGTGCTGGGGAAAAAATAACCCCTGGGGGTTAAGGGTTGGAAATTTCCAAAGAGCCCGGGGGTAAAAGGGTTAAATTGCTCCAACAGCCTTAATTTTCATCAGAGATATGTCAGGTTGGTCTCATTCTTTTGGAAAAGGCCTGAAGTTTCTCAAAAAGTTATAAAAAATATGCAAAAAAAAAATGTAATTAGCCGTTTTTTTGCAAGGACGTAACGGTACGTCCAATGGGGGTAAAGGGATGAATTTTGTGAAACTTACCAGTACGTCCATTGGGGGTAAAAAGGTTAAGATTCAATTAGTACAGTTCACTGAAACACACCTTATTCTAATGTAGAAACATACTGTAAGAAAGTCTCGGATAGTTGTTCAGTGAGCCTCATACAAGTGACGAGATAATATATGGTGATGTGCAAAAATATTCTGCCTTTTACCCAATCATGACACTGGTACTTCTCAAGCCAGTTTCTCAAATGAAGATGCCATTTGATGTTTAAGTAATTTTTTGCTTTTAATGTTGATAGATTGTTACTTAATTTTATATGCAGAATTTATAATTGTTGAAGATTGCAAACCCAAATAATGGCCATTTCACAGTACTGTAAACAGTTTGCAGTTCATGAATCTAATTCAATTAAGCTATATAAAGTCCATTGTTTAAGTTGTAAACATTGTTGAAACTCACGAATGGTGGAATAATTTTTTTTTTTATACTTTCTTGAACAGAAATACAGCTCATTTTATAAACTAAAAACAAATATCTTCGTAATAATTGTTTCATTTAAAGAAAACAAAAAAACAGTGCATTAGATTACTTTACACCATATTAGTTCATAAGAATCCAATATTATTCTTGGTCCTTTTAATTTCTTTATATTCTGTTTACTTTGTCAACATTGTTTTTTAAAGTATTGTATAGTAGGTAGATATGTATCGTGTATAGTAAAGTGAAGAAAAATGTTTTCTTGTAATCCTTTCTGTTTATTACCAGTCCTAATTTTAATGATTATATTAGCACTGTGAAAGTCCTTTTTATATTCAAAATGGTTTATTCTTTAATTCTAACAGATTGTACGTGGCATTCGGCAACACTTGACCAGTTATGTGAAGGGCCTATCGGCTGCATCTATGAAGCAGACAGAGCTGGGTCTCGGCCATTCTTACTCGAGAGGGAAAGTAAAGTTCAATGTGAATAGGGCTGACAACATGATAATCCAGAGTATCAACATTTTAGACCAACTGGATAAAGATGTAAATACTTTCGCAATGCGTATGAAGTAAGTATCATTTTACTTTCATCTGTAATTTTCATGGTTCTTAGCTTTAAACACTTATGTTTTGGACATGGTTTTTGGCCTATGTATATGAATATACAACATGGCCCTTGTTTGAAAATGCCTTCCAGCACGTGGCAGAACATCAATGTCATCTCTAATCCGGTTCTTTCTGATTCAAGTGATCATTTGGTTGTCATTCTCAACTATTCAGCTGGTTACAGATTTCCTAATATTGGGAGAAGCTCTTCTCTCAGCTGTCAAAGCTTATAGATTGGCATTGAGCCAAGTCTTGAAGCCAAAGGGTGTTGTGGGAGTTATGCTTGTTCATGATGAACTTCAAACTGTCTTACTGTCTTGCCCACCTAGGAATACATGCCCTTAGAATGTAATTGGGTTCTTATTGGTTTACTGTTTGAGCTACCAAGGAGGTAGTTGGGTAGTGTTGTGACTTTATAGAACAAGAACTTTACGAACTTCAGTAGTAGATCTTTCACAGCTAGGGATGGAATTTGATGACCTTCGTCTTTATAATGGAGTTCCTAGTTGAGAACAAAACTGTACCAACAAAATGTATAATTCCCAACCCAAGGATTCCTTCCCTCCCAAAGGTTTTTCTGGTATTGATGCAGGTGAGAACATTCTCTATCCCTTTAGTATTGAGGACTCTTCTTTTAACATGGGCAATACCTAGGAGATGGCATCCAAGAACACAGTCCATTTCTCATGTAAGGGCTTGGCTCACTGTTGATAAGAAGTCACATCTCCATTCTCTTGAATTAAAGAGGAAAATGGATAGGGTATACTCATATAGATTGCTCAAATATGTGCAAAGCAATATTTACAAATGGCCCTTGTGATTTATAGTTTTGACGTTCTGCCCCAAATACTTTCTCCATCACTTGAGGCTGATTTGGTGATGTCATTGGGTCTTCAAAATGACTTTTTATAAGGACCAAGTAATGGGCATTCCTCACAGGAGAGAGAACCTTCCATCACTGTTCATGGGACATTTTCCAACTAATGATTGAATATCCTATATTCAAAGGATCCAGTAGTTGTATGTTGCACTACTGGAACAAATACCAACATTTTTACAACTTTTATATTTGCAAGCTATACAAACCTTAGTCCTTTTGCATTATAAGGGATTACTTTTAGGGCATGACTGTCTGGCAACCGCCCCATGGTTTGCCATATTGAAATTAATTTAAAATATCTGCTCTCATTTTTGTGCCAGTGATCTCCCGTATTTAAAAAGAACTAGGTTGTATAGCTAGGGAAATTATAGATTGCTGTTGAAAACATCATATGGATGTAAATTATTGGTTGGATACAAATAATCACTGTTTAAAAGTTATAGTACTCTATTAATATGAAAACTAGAATATTTATACTAACATGGAATACAGTACTGATTATAACCTTAAGGAGAAATGTTTAGTTTGAGGTTGCCTTAACCCCTATTTATTTTTTTCCAGAGAATGGTATTCCTATCATTTTCCCGAATTGGGAAAGATTGTAACCGATAACTACCAGTACAGCCTTTGCGCCGATGCCATCAAGGACAGAAAGACGCTTACCGAAGATTCCTTGGAAATGTTGGAAGAAATTGTTATGGACCCTGCTAAAGCACAAGCCATTCTTGATGCCTCAAGAATGTCCATGGGTAAGTCTTTATCCTTAACTCTTGTTTATATACATTGTTTATCTACATTAATAGTAAAACTGTGTTGTGTATCATTTTCATTGTAAGAATGAGACCTAAACAAACTATTACAGGTAAATCTATTTATACTTGGATCAGAATTTTATATTTTGTTAAGGGTGAGAAATCTCCTTATTGTATACCTAGCCTGTGCAATATAGTATCTATTTTATTGCTGTAAATTTGTCTTTAAAGCAAAGATAGCTAAATGTAAGTGTGAAGTTTGTGTAATGAAAGAAATGCCAATCATAATTTTGAAACACATTTTTCTAATACTTCATATATGAATTCCACAGGTATGGATATATCTCCCATTGATTTAATGAACATTGAAAGATTTGCCAAGAGAGTCATAAGTCTCTCTGCCTATCGTAAACAGCTGGCAGAATACTTGAAAAGTAAAATGTCCATGATAGCACCCAACCTTGCCGTGTTGATTGGAGACATGGTTGGAGCACGTCTGATATCCCACTCTGGGTCTCTGACCAATTTGGCCAAGTATCCAGCTTCAACCGTGCAGATATTGGGCGCAGAGAAAGCGCTCTTCCGTGCAATCAAGATGCGAACCAATACGCCGAAGTATGGTCTGATTTACCATGCGTCGTTTATATCTCGCGCTGGACTGGCAAATAAGGGAAGAATATCTAGATACTTAGCCAATAAGTGTTCAATTGCATCAAGAATTGACTGTTTCTCAGGTAAGTTTGATTAGATTTTTTTTCTTTGTAAATACTTTACTCTATTGTCTTTGTAGTAATTTTATTTTCCTTCTGTCTTGTAAAGTAAGGTTATTTGAGCTTTTTTGTAATTTTCTTTTTTCTTTTTTTCCCCGAGAAGGGAAACAAATTTGAGATTTTTTTATAATTACTGTGCTATATTATGCCTTATTTTGTAATTTTATTCTCCTCCTGTGACCTACCACATGTTCTTTCTGTCTTCACTCAGTAGCTCTTCATTGATTCTTTCAATACAATTCATGTTTCATAATACCTCAATCACTTGAATTTTTATTTTAATAGATTTAGTAGTTACTGTTCATAACAGCTTGTCATTCATATTTGTTCCTGAACAAATACAAACCCTTATTCTTAGTGTAGATCATTCATATTTGTTCCTGAACAAATCCAAAGCTTTGTTAATATAGGATATTGTGGAAGCATACAGGACTTCAGTTTACTCAGTTATGATTTTTGCAGATTGTCATATAATCTTGGTATTCTTAATTTATATCTAAAACTGCTAATAGTGATTAAGTACCATATAAGAATGATTTTAGCTTTATACAGTACGTAATAAAGGTAGCTAAATGGTGAATGAGTTGAGAGAAGTTTTCTTATGTGGTCATGTTCACCAGTTAAGTAACAGTCCTGGGCTAAGGTTTACCATTTGGCAGAGTAAAGATTTCTACTTACGTCATCTGTGAAATTTCTGTACAATGCTTACATTTTCAATTTTATCTAGGGATTCATCAAAGTTTTAAAGGGTTGGGTAGACTTGCTGAATATTAGAAGGGCTAGTAGGTGACACATTGTGAAATTTCTACCTTTCGTATGCAAGAAATTAAGGTTGTTACTCTTGAATCTTCACCAGAATATGATTTTACCAGAATATTGGAAATTGTGAAATTACAGGAGAAACAGAAACACTGTCGCTACATACATATTTACTGCAAACTTTTTGACATTTCAAATAGCAGTGCTGCCTAAAGTGAAGTTAAAAGAAGTAATACAATTTCAAACTAAAAATTATTTAAAATAATTTGAAATTTTATTATTTATTTTGTCCTTACTTTAGGTAGCACTGATGGTGACATTTGAATGTCGAAACGTTTGCAGTAAATATGGATGTGGCGACAATACTGTTTCTCCTAAGAATAAGATTCCCTTTTCATATTAATTACCAATTTAGCTTTACTAAATATGTCTTACTATATTTTATACATTAATGATTTTATTTTTTTCCAAACAGAAAACTTAACATCGGTGTTTGGTGAGAAATTAAAGGATCAAGTAGAGGAAAGACTGAAGTTCTATGAAACCGGAGACATCCCTAGGAAGAATATTGAAGTCATGGCTGAAGCCTTGAATGAACACAAGGAAGCTCTACAGAAAGTACAAAGCCAACCCAAGAAGAGAAAGCAAGAAGCGTTAGCTAATGGTAAGTATTGGTTAATCTTTTGAGACTAGAATGTAATGTAGGTATCACTTTGTCTTGATGATAACTTTGACTTCCTACTGCAAGGGTTTCCCCCCCACCTGCGGAATTGACCCACATTCGTAAATACAATACAACCCTATCAGTAAATTCTAAATAATAATTGCAAGTACTGTACTTACATTATGATTTTGTAAAGATATTAATTTTGCTTTAGTGCATATAATGTAGAGATGTAGTTTTGTTAGAAGTATCATATTTTCTTATTTTCATTTACTTTTTTTCTGAAATGATTTTTAAAGAGATTATGTAATGATTTTTATGATAATATAGTACAAAAAGACCCCTTAATGTAACAGGCCTTTGCAGCAGTAGTCTCTCTGAGCGTTAAAAATGACTACACTTGAATAGTCAAGATAACCCAAGGCTAGCAGTAATTTCCTATTTATAGTCTTAAAGGAAACTACACTATATTTTTCATTCAATTTAAGATATGAGTAAAATTCATCTAAATCCAATTGCTTTGTACTACCCAAGTGAGATATTTTCACCAAACTTTCAACGGGGCTCCACAAGGCACTAAAAGAGTTGAAAGACCCAGTCCTATATGGCTGAAGACTATGAAACATGAAGTAGATGATGATGAATGGAGAAGTATTGGTTTAAAAGTTCAAGATAGAGACGACTGGCGAAATCTAACCTTGGCACTTTGCGTCAATAGTTGTAGGAAGAGGAGATAATGGTTATATCCAAATGAGATACTGTAGCTAAAGCGCTATAATGTAATTTGCTCCTGTTTGATGTAATTCTTTACTATAAAGTACAGTGATAAAATCGACGTAACTCCAAATGCTATCAGATTTAAGGGTGTTTGTAGCATTCCTTGGGGGTCTTAGCTGCTCTTTCTTTATATACTACTATTGTACTTTTTTTCCATTCATACATCCTTCCTTCTTGCTGTGCCAACGATTCTAACTAGTACCTCCTAGTGTATCTTGGGTTTTTGCCTAAATGTAACGCTGAAAGTTCACTCGGGCCTTGTCACCAAGCTATTTAGTCAAAATTCATGGCTTCAGTTCATCTAACTCAACTCCACACATTGAATGGAATAATACAATTTTCTTCTTAGGAAATGAACTAGGAATTTCATGATATAAAATTGAAATAGGAAACTAGATATTTTATTGAATCAATTTTTTGTTCTAATGCCTATTCAATAACATTACTCACCAATTTTTCTCGACAGTTGGTTCACAAGAGTACATTCTATATATCAGCCCCTTAATTTTTTTAAAAACATTAAATAAGAAATGTTCATTTTATTGAATCGTGCAAATCTTTTAACAGGTGACGCAGGGGGAGTAGGTGAAGCTGAATCAGGAGAACCCTCAAAAAAGAAAAAGAAGAAGAAGAAGAAAGGTGGGGAGGGGGAGCAGCCAGCTGACGAAAATGTAAAAACCGAAGAGGTAAGTTTTCTGTTGATGCTATTAGTTAACTGTACTTTGTTTAAAGGATGCAAAAATTTTAAGGTACACTATTTTATTTTAAAAGCATGGCATCACATTCTAGGCCTAATCCTAGCTGTCAACTAGAGGGTAATGATTTTCAAATACTGTAATAGGAAATTCATAGAAAAGTGATTTTGACGAAGGAAAAATCTATTTCTGGGCGAGGAACTTGTGTCGCCCAGTGAAATGCTCCTTATAGCACTATTTTTAAGGCATAAATATTGCTAAATATACTAGAGAAAAAAGGGTTGCATTGAATGCCAGGAATTAACCCAGCTCACTCACTCTGAGTGTTGGTATACTGTAGTTACTGGGGCGTGATAGAACCACGACCATAGGTCCCTCACCAGTTAGACCTCTCCTTCATCATCATCCTCTGGAACTACGAGGTGCCGACCTACACCCGACTGCTGCCTTCTACTACGGCTATCCTCCCCTCACCCCTACACCTCCCCACCCCATCTCCATTCCTCTTAGCACCCCCAAGCTTGGACCAGCTTAGGGTGAGGGAAAAGGTGAAGGGTGGGTTCAGATAGTCTTGAAAAAATGTCTCGTCAATTTTTCATGTCAAACATGATTCATAGTTTTTTTTATTTGCTGTGAAGCTAGAAAAAAAGGGGAATTTTCAAAATTAGATTTTTATTTATAAATAGTTAATTTAGATTGCAATGAAACTACAAAATAATAGGAATAGTATGTGTAACAAAAATTACAATAATCCATCTAAAAACTGTGATTTTGATTTTTACTTTGGACGGCGCCCTTAAAGAGGGTTTGTATAAAATTGAAGTTAACTGATGGAATTTGGTGTTATTCAGTCAGGCCTTGGTAGATGATAAAAAAGCCATTGCAATATTTCGCAAAGACTAAAATTTGCGTGTCTGAAGTTTCTCCTCTTACTCTCCCATTATATAACGACATTATTTGGTCTCTATAACTTAAATCATTCAAGGTGTTTTCTCTCTATTACCTCTGCCAACGAAGTTAGAGGGAGATTATGTTTTACCCCGGTTGGGTTTGTTTGTGAATGGCTTCTTGGCCACAATTTTAATCAGAGTGAAACATACATTTTATTAAATTTTGGAAGGTCAAGGTCATGGTTAAGTAAAATGGTCAATTCACGTTGTCAATAAGTTTGGACATCGTTGTCATGTTAAGGTTGAGAAATTAGCTGCCGCGGCAGAGGTCTGATATACATATAGTTTGGGTTCATAAATCCAATGTAAATAATAGCTCGGCATACTCGATTGTATACGGATATGTGAATTTTGAATCCCTTGTCTTTACTAACGAGGGAACTTCAGCATTAGGTGTCCCTTAAC